>NW_022443076.1:0-3986 GCF_009761245.1 Sapajus apella
TGGAAAGAGATATTTCCAGTCAGATACAGGCTACTAAGAATTAGCGGTAAGATCGAGTCTAAACCACAGGAGAAGCGTCTCTTTCAAACTGCTCTCTTATGTGTTCGTTCACCTTCGGAGGTTGCATCTATGTTTAGATTCAGCGAGTTAGAAACACGTTTCTTCTAAAAGCTGCGTTTGTATATTCCTGAGTGAATGGGAATAATGGGTGTAAGGAGAAATATCTGGCTGTAAAACAAAAGAGGAGCTATGTAGCAGAAGGATTTTCAAGGTGTATATTAAACTTACAGAGGTAAACAGTTCTGTGAAAGTACCAGTTCACTAACCCTTTCTTTGGGGAATCTGGAAAGAGATATTTCCAGCCATATGCAGACTCTTAAGAATTAGCTTTAAGATCGCATCTAAATCATACGAGAAACGTCTCTTTCAAACTGCTCCACTGAGTGTTCGTTAACCTCAGGAGGTTGCATCTATGTTTAGATTCTGTGAGTTAGAAACACGTCTCTCCAAAAAGTTGTTTTTGGATATTCCTGAGTGAATGGGAGTATAGGGTTTAATGAGAAATATCTGGCTCTAAAACAAAATCGGAGCTTTGTAGCAGAATGATTGTCAAGGAGTATGTTCAACTTACAGAGTTAAACAGACCTGTGAATGTAGCAGTTCAGAATCACTTTCCTTGGAGAATCTGGAAAGAGATAATTCCAGCCATATACAGGCTCATAAGATTTAGCAGTAAGATCGCGTCTAAACCACAGGAGAAACGTCTCTTTCAAACTGCTCTGCTGTGTTTGGTTCACATTAGGAAGTTGCATCTATGTTTAGATTCAGCGAGTTAGAAACAGTTTTCTTCTAAAAGCTGCGTTTGGATATTCCTGGGTTATTGGGAGTATAGGGTGTAATGAGAAATATCTGGCTCTAAAACAAAAACGGAGCTATGTAGGAGAATGATTGTCAGGGTCTGTATTCAACTTACAGAGTTAGACAGATGTGTGAATGTAGCAGTTCGGAAACCCTTTCCTTGGAGAATCTGGAAAGAGATATTTCCAGCCATTAACAGGCTCATAAGAATTAGCGGTAAGATCGAGTCTAAACCACAGGAGAAACTCTCTTTCAACCTGCTCTGCTCTGTGTTCGTTGACCTTAGGAAGTTGCATCTATGTTTCGATTCAGCGAGTTAGAAACACGTTTCTCCAAAAAGCTGCGTTTGGATATTCCTGAGTGAATGGCAGTATAGGGTTTAATGAGAAATATCTGGCTCTAAAACAAAAACGGAGCTATGTAGAAGAATGATTGTCAAGGTATGTATTCAACTTACAGAGTTAGAGAGATGTGTGAATGTAGCTGTTCAGAAACACTTTCCTTGGAGAATCTGGAAAGAGATATTTCCAGCCATATACAGGCTCCTAAGAATTAGCGGCAAGATCGCGTCTAAACCGCAGGAGAATCGTCTATTTCAAACTGCTCTCTTATGTGTTCGTTCACCTTCGGAAGTTGCCTCTATGTTTAGATTCTGCGAGTTAGAAACACGTTTCTTCTAAAAGCTGCGTTTGGATATTCCTGAGTGAATGCGAATAATGGGTGTAATGAGAAATATCTGGCTCTAAAACAAAAGCGGACCTTTGTAGCAGAATGAATGTCAAGGCGTATATTAAACTTACAGAGGTAAACAATTTTGTGAATGTTGCAGTTCACTAACACTTTCTTTGGAGAATCTGGATAGAGATATTTCCAGCCATATACAGACGCTTAAGAATTAACGTTAAGATCGCATCTAAATCATACGAGAACGTCTCTTTCAAACTCCTCCACTGTGTATTCGTTCACCTTTGCAAGTTGCATCTATGTTTAGATTCTGCGAGTCAGAAATATGTTTCTCCAAAACGCTGCGTTTGGATATTCCTGAGTGAATGGGAGTATAGGGTTTAATGAGAAATATCTGGCTCGAAAGCAAAAACGGAGCTATGTAGAAGAATGATTGTCAAGGTGTGTATTCAACTTACAGAGTTAGACAGATGTGTGAATGTAGCAGTTCAGAAACCCTTTCTTTTGAGAACCTAGAAAGAGATATTTCCAGCCTTATACATGCACAAAAGATTAGTGGTAACATCACGTCTAAACCACAGGAGAAACGTCCCTTTCAAACTGCTCTGCTGTATGTTCGTTCACCTAAGGAAGTTGCATCTATGTTAAATTCAGCGAGTTAGAAACACGTTCCTTCTAAAAGCTGTTTCCATATTCCTCCATGAAGAGGAGTGTAGCGTGTCTTGACAAATATCTGGCTCTAAAACAAAAACGGAGCTATCTAGCTGAATGATTGTCGAGGTGTATATTTAACTTACAGAGTTAAACAGATGTGTGAATATAGCAGTTCAGACACCCTTTCTTTGGAGAACCTAGAAAGAGATATTTTCAGCCATATACAGGTATTTAAAATTAGCGGTAATATCGCGTCTGAACCACAGGAGAATCGTCTCTTTCAAACTGCCCTGCTGTGTGTTCGTTCACCTTTCTTAGTTGCATCTATGTTTAGATTCAGCGAGTTAGAAACACGTGTCTCCAAAAGCGGCTTTTGGATATTCCTGAGTGAATGGTAGTATAGGGTGTAATGAGAAATATCGGGCTCTAAAACAACAACGGAGCTATGTAGCAGAATGATTATCAAGGTGTATGTTCAACTTACAGAGTTAAACAGACGTGTGAATGTAGCAGTTCAGAATCACTTTCTTCGGAGAATCTGGAAAGAGATAATTCAAGCGATTTACAAGCTCATAAGATTTAGCGGTAAGATCGCGTCTAAACCACAGGAGAAACGTCTCTTTCAAACTGCTCTGCTGTGTGTTCGTTGACCTTAGGAAGTTGCATCTATGTTTCGATTCAGCGAGTTAGAAACAGGTTTCTTCTAAAAGCTGCGTTTGTATATTCCTAAGTGAATGGGAGTATAGTGTGCAAGGAGACATATCTGGCTCTAAAACAAAAACTGAGCTATCTAGCCGAATGATTGTCAAGGTGTGTATTCAACTTACAGAGTTAAACAGATGTGTGACTGTAGCAGTTCAGAAACCATGTCTTTGGAGAATCTGGAAAGAGATATTTCCAGCCATATACAGGCACTTAAGTATTAGCGGTATGATCGCGTCTAAAGCACAGGAGAAACGTCTCTTTCAAACTGCTCTGCTGTGTTTTCTTTCACCTTAGGCAGCTGCATCTATCTTTAGCTTCAGTGAGTTAGAAACCCCTTTCTTCCAAAAGCTGCGTTTGGGTTTTCCTGAGTGAAAGGGATTATAAGGTGTAATGAGACATATCTGGCTCTAAAATACAAACGGAGCTATCTAGCAGAATGATTGTCAACAAGTATATTAAACATACAGAGTTAAACAGATGTGTGAATGTAGCACTTCGGAAACACTTTCTTTTGAGAATCTAGAAAGTGATATTTCCAGCCACATACAGGCACCTTAGATGTAGTGGTAATATTGCATCTAAACCACAGGAGAAACGTCTCCTACAAACTGCTCTGCTGTGTCTTTGTTCACCTTTGGTAGTGCCATCTATGTTTAGATTCAGCGAGTTAGAAACACATTTCTTCCAAAAGCTGCGTTTGGATATTCCTGATTGAATTGTAGTATAGGGTATAAGGAGAAATATCTGGCTCTAAAACAAAATCAGAGCTTTCTAGCACAATGATTGTCAAGGTGTACGTTCAACTTATAGAGTTAAAGAGATGTGTGAATGTAGCAGTTAAGAAATTCTTTCTTTGGAGAATCTAGAAAGAGATATTTCCAGCCATATAGAGGCACAGGAAAATTAGCGGTAAGCTCACGTGTAAACCTCAGAAGAAACGTCTCTTTCAAACTGCTCTGCGTTGTGTTCCTTCACGATAGGAATTTGCATCTGTGTTGAGATTCAGTCAGTTAGAAAAATGTTTCTTCTAAAATCTGTGTTTGGATATTCCTGAGTGAATGGGAGTATAGGGTGTAATGAGAAAT
>NW_022443077.1:0-3985 GCF_009761245.1 Sapajus apella
CATTGCAGGGCCTGCAGTGAATATCTGATAAACTTCTGTGGTAGGGGCAGGAATTCCAGCCTCTCGAGCAATTTTCTCAGACACAGCTGAAGGAAACCAAGCCACCAGCAAGGACAAGGGGGGCCTCTCCCCACAGTCACCAGCCCTGAGCCCAAGACAAAATGTGGAGGAAGGTGAGGAAGCCCTAGAAGGGACAAAGGTGATGTCCGTAGGATCAGGAATGTCACTGCACTGAAGGTGCTCGTGTAAAATCGTCCCAGCAGTCCACAGCCTTTGATAATGGCTTTTAAACTGACAATTTCTGCTCCCCCTGAGACATTCCTCACCCTCAACACTACCATCTCACTTTGCACCATTCATGGATTTCTAAAAAGATGCCAGGAAACAGACTGTGGGGAAATCATCCCTTGTTCTGAATTTCCTGTGCTGAGTGCTGTGTTGAAGCACATCTTCAGTAAGGCATCTCATAAAATTAGACCTCCACCACCATCCCATTGCACAGATCTGGTGAATTCCTCTAGGTGCTCCCCTCCACTCCTAACTGAATGAGTTCTCTCCCTCCAGGTTCTCCTGGGTTGGAGGTGGAGGCCAGGTTAGGGAGACACCCCACCATCATGGAAGGTTTAAATGGAGAATAATGAGACATTTGATGTGAGGACCTTAGGAGGTGCAGGCCTGTTAGTCACAGGTGGAGTCAGCCTGCATTGTTTGTGTTGGTGATCCTTCGCAGATGCAAGCAGACTGCAGGGAGAATTGAGCTCCTCCTCTTGCTCTGTGTGTGTGAACTGGTGCATGCACATGTGTATGCACATGTGTGTGTGTGTATACATGTGTATATGTGTGTGCACACACACCCGTGTGCTTGGGCCCCCATTCCCCAGGTGCGCACGGGGCAGCCTATATCTGGGAGATTACTATTTCCTAACACGTTTGGGGTAACAATTACTGTCTTTCAATCAGCAGCTTGTGTCTCAAAGATAACATGGCCATGGGCTGTACAGGCATCAGCTTCTGGTTGGAATCATCCCTTTCAGGTTGCATGGAGATTTAGGGGCTGTCCACTCAGCACCTCATCCCACTCCCTGGGAAATGCCCTCCACCCACCAGTTCTCTTGGTTACAGCCACAGAGACTTCTGGATCTTGCCCATACAGTGTCCCCCTCACCTGGACACAATTTCAGAGGCCAGGAGTGGACATTAGACATGAAAGATTGGAATTGGGACTATAACTCCAGCCTTGGCCCAACTGCCCTCCTGGCCGGAAGTGATGTTAAGTGAGGGCTATGGGCAGCTGTTTTCCCCGCTCTGAATTGGAAGCAGAGAGGTGCTGCTGTGAGAGAATATGAATGCCTAGATACCCAGACACCCAGAGAAACTGAGAGGGCAGCCTCTTCCTCTGTCCATCCCCCATCCCGTGTGCATCCTTCAAGATCAGCTCAGGGGTTACCTCCCCAGTGAGGCCTTTCTCTGTTCCCCCACACAGGGCACCTATTCCTGCTCTGGGTCATCTCTCTCTCTTCTTACCAGTCACACCAAAGTTATTTTTGTTCCCCCCTAGACTGAGGTCCCTAGGAACAAGCTGGTTCTGTGACCTTTGTACACTTAACAAATGCATCGAACATAATGGTGCTCATAAATGCCTTGGGACTGAGGAGTGTGTCCTACAGCCAGTTTTGACCTTGTCAGTTTTGTTCTTTGTAGGGGGAAAGAGCCAGGCTACTGGTCTCCCTTGCCTCTGTGGAAGCCTGAATTCCCCTCAGTTTATGGGGTAAAGAATAGCTGGTCTCCTTCACGTGCCTTTCCAGCCCTATCCTGGGGAAACTGAGGCAGGAAGGCATCTGCTTTCTACTCCAGTGATGTGGCGGCCAGGGTTGCCTTCTGAGGAACTTGAATGCTGCAGGCAGAGGGGCTAATTTCTGAATTGCTTGTGACATCTTTGACTACCAGTGACTAAGTCCCCTGCAGCTGGCATTCTTTAGTTTCAGGAATTGAGGGTGTCTCTTAAACCAGAGATGAGGACATTGGAAACCTTGAAAAAAAGTTTTATACAATGTGAAAAATATGAAATCATACTGTACATCCTTTCTTTTGTGACCTATTTTCACTCAATAATATTTTACATTTTTTATTTTAATAATGATGCAACTAGTTACTGGTACATTTACATTTATGACTGATTGTGTTTCCATGGTGAGGTTGTGTCAGAGCTGAATGCATGTGCCCCACTGTTGGACATTTATCTTATTTGTCATTTTTACATTGAAACAACACTGGAATAAATACCGTTGTAAGTGCATCTGGACTGCTCATCTCTACTGGATAAGTTATTTACGGTAGCATTGCTGAACTAAAGGGTAGACTTTTTTATTTTTTAAAAAAAGGTTTTTATGCATAACACTCTCAAAAGACAAAATTAGGCTGGGTGCACAAGCTCAGGCCTATAATCCCAGCCCTTTGGGAGCCCAAGGCAGGCAAATTACTTGAGGCCAGGAGTTTGAGACCAGCCTGGCCAACAGGGTAAAACCCCATTTCTACTAAAAATACAAAAATTAGCCAGCCATCGTGGTGTGAGCCTGTAATCCCAGCTACTTGGGAGGCTGAGGCATGAGAATTGCTTGAACCCAGGAGGCAGAGTTTGCAGTGAGCCTAGAACGTGCCACTGCACTCCAGCCTGGGTGACAATGTGAGACTGTCTCAAAAAAAAAAAAAAAAAAAAAAAAGATAAAATTACACCAAATCTAGTTTAAAGATCTTCATTGTTTTTTATTTGCAATTTGTGAATCGGGCAACCCCTCATTTGGAATGAGTGTTCAAAACAGCTGAGCAGAGGAGGTTGGCTTTATAGACAGAAAAGGGCTGAGGAAAGGAGACACAGTGAACAAAAAGTGGATCAGTCATTTTAAAGTTACTCTCCTTATAGGGTTAAAACAGAGGAGGCTTCCTTATTCTGCCTGCTGGAACTGGCTTGTCTGGGAATCTGGCTACTATCTCTCACTGTCCTGATTTCTGGGAAGGTCAGATAAACAACTTAATTTCAGCTTGTTGGGGTGGAGCTTTCAGCACAAGTGACTCCATATTGGTTTGGTCTGTCTGATCCTAGCACAGGAGCTCAGTCCTAACCAATGGGCTCCTCTAAATTTATTTGACAATACCTAATCACTCTCCAAGAAAAGATTGTACCAGTGAAACTCCTCCCTCTCCAGCAGCCTACAGGAGTGCACATTCCCTCACACCTGCACCACCACTAGCCACTATGATCCTGGAAATGGTTTTAAAAGAGTCAACTCATCAGTCATAAGAAATAAACATTGCTCTCTGCTGCTTAAAATATAGCTTCACAGGAGAAAATCCGAACTCCCCAGGGAGGGACCGATATCTATTGAATAGGTTCTACCACATGTCAGGCACAAGATAGGTCTGCTCTCATTCAGTCCTACAAGGTAAACATGTTGATTCCCATTCAGATAAGCCAGTGAACACTTAGAGAAGTTAGGTAATTTGTCCAAGGTCACAGAGCTAAGGAGTGGCCAGCATCAGGCTCTGACCTCAAACCTGAGGACAAAGTTCATGCTCTCTCTCCATGTGGCTTCTGTCTCTCCATATGACACAGAACCATCTGGCCCCAACACCCGTCTTCCAGCCTCACTCCTTCTCCCCACCAGCCAAGTCCCCACACATTAGCCACACTAGTGCCTTCGAGGTGGGCATGCCCTGTGTTAGCCCAGGCACTGCTAGATGGTGGAATCAGAGAGATTTTAAGATTCCTTATCAGTATTTTCTACTAGGGCAATATTTCACCTATTTAATAAAGAAATGGGGGGCTTTCTAAATTTAAAAAAAAACCTCATTGCCAAGATTCTCTTAGAGAAAAGAAGAGTCTCCTGGAGAGTTTCCGGATGTCCCTCAGACACGCGTGTGCACACACACACTCTCATACGCATACACACCACACACAGAGACACACACAAATACATACACACCACAC
>NW_022443078.1:0-281 GCF_009761245.1 Sapajus apella
CACACCTGTAATCCCAGCACTTTGGGAGGCCGAGGCGGGTGGATCACAAGGTCAAGAGATTGAGACCATCCTGGTCAACATGGTGAAACCTCGTCTCTACCAAAAATACAAAAAATTAGCTGGGCATGGTGGCGTGTGCCTGTAATCCCAGCTACTCAGGAGGCTGAGGCAGGAGAATTGCCTGAATCCAGGAGGCAGAGATTGCAGTGAGCCGAGATTGTGCCATTGCACTCCAGCCTGGGTAACAGGAGCGAAGCTCCATCTCCAAAAAAAAAAAAAAA
>NW_022443078.1:381-3985 GCF_009761245.1 Sapajus apella
ACCACTGCACTCCAGCCTGCTGACAGAGCAAGAACTCTGTCTCAAGAAAAAAAAAAAGGCCGGGCTCGGTGGCTCAAGCCTGTAATCCCAGCACTTTGGGAGGCCGAAGGCAGGCGGATCATGAGGTCAAGAGATCAAGACCATCCTGACCAACATGGTGAAACCCTGCCTCTATTAAAAATAGAAAAAAAATTAGCTGGGTGTGGTGGAGTGCGCCTTTAGTCCCAGCTACCTAGGAGGCTGAGGCAGGAGAGTTGCTTGAACCCAGGAGGCGGAGGTTGCGGTGAGCCAAGATCGCGCCACTGTACTCCAGCCTGGCGCCTGGTGACGGACTGAGACTCTGTCTCAAAAAAAAAAAAAAAAATAAGAAACTTGAAGGAGCTATTCAGGTTATCTTAGGCATTCTTGTAGTCCTGGTTATAGTCATGTTCTCTCACACATTTCCTAGAGCAGTGTAGTTCCCAAACCTGCCCCCATCCCAGACTTACTGCATCAGAATCCCTAGAGATGAGGCTAGGCATGTGTATATGTAAGTTCTTCAAAAGTTTTGCATCAGGTTGAGGTATGTCTCGAAGGGCTGGGAGAAATACCAAATAAAGATTGATTTTAAAATGATGGAAATCAAGATGCTAATGATGGTAACGTATCTATCATTTTCTCAGTGCTTGTCTTAGATACTATGCCAAGTATTTTATAAACATCTAAGTTAAGTCTCATAGTTATCCCGTGAAGTAGGTGTTTTTTATCCCCAATTTCCAGATGAGGAAACAGGCTCAGGGAAATTGTGCTTTTGTCCAAGGCCATATAGTGAGTTAGTGATGGAGTTGGGTTTCGATTCCTGGTGTCTGACTTCAGACTCAGTGTTCTTGGTCCACATTTTGGGGGTGGGGGAGGTACGTGTGATGTAATCCAGAGCTGTGGTTCTCAAGTTTTTTTTTTTTTTATTTTTTAAAGATGGGGTTTCACCATGATGGCCAGGCTGGTCTTGAACTCCTGACCTTAGGTGATCCAGCCACCTCGGCCTCCCAAAGTGCTAGGATTACAGGCGTGAGCCACCAGGCCCGGCCGGTTCTCAAGTTTTTAAAACTTGTTTCTCTCTACCCACTCCAACCCACCATTGCATGCTATAGGTCTGCAAATGGGTCTAAAATTGCATTTTAAATTTTATTGAGGCCTAACTAAATAAAGTGTATAATTTTGGCAAATGTCAACACTCACATAACAAGAGAACATACATTTTTATCAAGGGCTCCAGGTATTCCGCATATGTGCAGCACATGTGCAGAAGGTGTGGAAACCCTGTGATCAGAGTGCTCCACAATAGTGTGGAAGACCAACTGGTTCTTTGAAGATGACTCGCAAGGCATGTTGTAGCACGCCGGGGAGACCTTTGTGACTTACTGCTTTTGGACTCATACAAATCATGGACTGTATTTAACCTTCATAATAAAGCTTTTGTTTTTAACTTGACAACACTAGTCTAGAAAATGGACTTTTTTATTTTTGAGATGGAGTTTCACTGTTGTTCCCTAGGCTGGAGTGCAATGGCGTGATCTTGACTCACTGCAACCTGTCTCCCAGTTCAAGTGATTCTCCTGCCTTAGCCTCTTAAGTAGCTGGGATTACAGGCATGAGCCACCACGCCTGGCTAATTTTGTATTTTTATTAGAGACGGAGTTTCTCCATGTTGGTCAGGCTGGTCTGGAATTGCCGACCTTAGGTGATCCGCCTGCCTCGGCCTCCCAAAGCACTGGGATTATAGGTGTGAGCCACTGTGCCCGGCCGAAAATGGATCACTTTTTCTTGGCTTTCGGAGGAGTGTCGATGTTGGATGTATGGAACTGGTGCTGGGGCCCTGTTAGACTGCCTTTATTAGGCTCAGCATTTCAGTTTGAGTTAGGAAATTAGGAAAGCTGACAAATCAATAGGTTAAAAACCATTTCGGCCAGGCATGGTGGCTCATGTCTGTAATTACAGCACTTTGGGAGGCTGAGCCAGGTGGTTTACCTGAGTTCAAGAGTTTGAGGCCAGCCTGACCAACATGGTGAAACCCCATCTCTACTAAATACAAAAAATTAGCTGAGTCTGGCAGCACATGCCTGTAACCCCAGCTACTTGGGAGGCTAAGGAAGGAGAGTCACTTGAACCCGGGAGTGGAGGTTGCAGTGAGCCAAGATTGTGCCACTGAACTCCAGCCTGGCCAATAAGAGCAAAACTCCATCCAAAAAAAAAAAAAAAAAAAAAAAAAAAAAAAACAACATCTCCATCTTGCGTCTCCAAATGGGCCACAAATCTATAGTAATCTAACATTTTTCTTGAGCTCCCAATTCCCTGAGTGAAGCCGAAATGCTGAGCCTAATAAAGGCAGTCTAACAGGGCCCCAGCACCAGTTCCATACATCTAAAAGTGATGTTAGATTTTTAACCTATTGATTTATCAGCTTTATTTTTATTTATTTTTTGAGACGGAATTCCACTCTGTCCCCCAGGCTGGAGTGCAGTGGCAGGCTTTCACTCACTGCAACCTTGTCTCCTGGGTTCAAGTGACTCCTGCCTCAACCTGCTGAGTAGCTGGATTACATGTGTGAGCCACCACACCTGGCTGATTTATCACCTTTAAATGGATGAAAGTAAATATGGCCCCTCTTCTGAGATATATAATAAATACTAAGCAATAAGCAGGGACTAAAAATAGTCCAGTTATGCAGCTGTGTAAAATGGTACAGTGTATTACATGAGGGGCCATGTATAAGAATCATGCATTTGGATAATATGGTTGTTCAGTGTTGGTGTCTCTGCCTTCTATCTGAGGACACCATAGCAAGAAGACATAGGTATTGTTAAAAATATTTTGCGGCCGGGCGTAGTGGCTCACACCTGTAATCCAAACACTTTGGAGGCCAAGGTGGGCAGATCACCTGAGGTCGGGAAGTCAAGACTAGGCTGACCAACATGGTGAAACCCCGTCTTAAAAAAAAGTGTGTATATATATATATATATTTTGCTGGCTGGGTTTGCAGGCTTATTCCTGTAATCCTAGCACTGTAGGAGGCTGAGGCGGGAAGATCACTTCAGGCCAGGAGTTCAAGACCAGCTTTGGCAGCATAGCCAGACCTTGTCTCTACAAAAATAAAAAGGCCAAGTGTGGTGGCTGACACATGTAATCCTAGCATTTTGGGAGGTAGAGGTGGCAGATCACTTGAGGTCAGGAGTTTGAGACCAGCCTGGCCAACCTGGTGAAACTCTGTCTCTACTAAAAATGCAAAAATTAGCCGGATATGGTAGTGCACGCCTGTAATCTCAGCTACTCAGGAGGTTGAGGCAGGAGAATCACTAAAACCCAGGAGGCGAAATTTGCAGTGAGCCGAGATCGTGTCACTGCACTCCAGCCTGGGTGACAGGGTGAGACTCCATCTCAAATGAATAAATAAGTAATAAACAAATTAGCTGGGTGTGATGGCACAGGGTTATAGTCCCAGCTACTTGGGAGGCTGGGACAGGAGGATTGCTTGACACCTGAAGATTGAGGTTGCACTAAGCTATGTTCATGCCACTGCGCTTGAGCCTAGGCAACAGAGGGAGACCCTGTCTCCTTTTTTTTTTTT
>NW_022443079.1:0-339 GCF_009761245.1 Sapajus apella
GTTTTAGAGTGAGATATGTCTCACTAAAGCCTATAGTCTCTGTCACTCTGGAATATCCAAACGCAGCTTTTAGAAGAAAGGACTTTCTAACTCGCTGAATCTAAACATAGATGCAACTTAGTAAGGTGAACGAACACAAATCAGAGCACTTTGAACTAGATGTTTCTCCTGTGTTTTAAACGCAATCTCACTGCTAGTTCTCATAGGCCTCTGTATGGCTGGAAACGACAGTTTACAGACTCTCCAAAGAAACGATTTCTCAACTGCTGCACAAACACATCAGTTTAAATCTGTAAGTTGATTGTACGGCTTCACAACCATTCTGGTAGATAGCTGCAT
>NW_022443079.1:439-814 GCF_009761245.1 Sapajus apella
CTACAGACTCCTTCTCTCTGGAATATCCAAACGCAGCTTCTAGAAGATACTTGTTGCTAACTTGCTGAATCGAAAGATAGATGCATCTTCCTAAGGTGAACTAACACAAAGCAGAGCAGTTTAAACTAGACTTTTACACTTTGTTTTAAACGCAGTCTTACTGCTTGTTCTTATATGCCTGTATAAGGCTGGAAATATCTGTTTGCAGATTTTCCAAAGAAAGGGTTTCTGAACTGCTGCACACACATATCAGTTTAACTCTGTAAGTTGATTGTGCAGCTTGAAAACCATCCTGGTAGATAGCTGCGTTTTTGTTTTAGAGCAAGATATTGCTCTTTACAGGCTATAAACACATTCACTCTGGAATATCCAAAT
>NW_022443079.1:914-3984 GCF_009761245.1 Sapajus apella
AAGCTGAACGAACACAAAGCAGAGCAGTTTCAACTAGACGTTTCTCCTGTGTTTTAAACGCAATCTTACTGCTAGTTCTTATATGCCTGTATATGGCTAGAAATATCTGTTTTCAGATTCTCCAAAGAAAGGATTTCTGAACTGCTGCACACATACATCAGTTTAACTCTGTAAGTTGACCGTATAGCTTGACAACCATTCTGCTAGATAGCTGCGTTTTTGTTTTAGAGTGAGATATGTCTCACTAAAGCCTATAGTCTCTGTCACTCTGGAATATCCAAACGCAGCTTTTAGAAGAAACGACTTTCTAACTCGCTGAATCTAAACATAGATGCAACTTAGTAAGGTGAACGAACACATAGCAGAGCACTTTGAACTAGATGTTTCTCCTGTGTTTTAAACGCAATCTCACTGCTACTTCTCGTAGGCCTCTGTATGGCTGGATATGACAGTTTCCAGACTCTCCAAAGAAACGATTTCTCAACTGCTGCACACACACATCAGTTTAACTCTGTAAGTTGATTGTACAGCTTGACAACCATTCTGGTAGAGAGCTGCGTTTTTCTTTTAAAGCAAGATATTTCTCATTACACCCTATAGACTCCTTCTCTCTAGAACATCCAAACGCAGCTTCTAGAAGAAACGTGTTTCTAACTCGCTGAATCTAAAGATTGATGCAACTTCCTAAGGTGAACGAACACAAAGCAGAGCAGTATAAACTAGACTTTTACACTTTGTTTTAAACGCAGACTTACTGCTTGTTCTTATATGCCTGTATAAGGCTGGAAATATCTGTTTCCAGATTCTCCAAAGAAAGGATTTCTGAACTGCTGCACACACACATCAGTTTAACTCTGTAAGTTGATTGTACAGCTTGACAACCATTCTACAAGATAGCTGCGTTTTTGTTTAAGAGCAAGATATTTCTCATTACAGCCTATAGTCTAATTCTCTCTGGAATATCCAAACGCAGCTTTTTAAAGAAACCAGTTTCTAACTCTTTGAATGTAAACATAGATGCAACTTCCTAAGGGGAACGAACAGAAAGCAGAGCACTTTGAACTACATGTTTCTCCTGTGTTTTAAACGCAGTCTTACTGCTAGTTTTCAAATGCCTGTATATGGCTGGAAATATCTGTTTCCAGATTATCCAAAGAAATTATTTCTGAACTGCTGCACACATACATCAGTTTAACTCTGTAAGTTGACCATATAGCTTGACAACCATTCTGCTAGATAGCTGCGTTTATGTTTGAGTGAGATATGTCTCACTAAAGCCTATACTCTCGGTCACTCTGGAATATCCAAATGCAGCTTTTAGAAGAAACGACTTTCTAACTCGCTGAATCTAAACATAGATGCAACTTAGTAAGGTGAACGAACACAAATCAGAGCACTTTGAACTAGATGTTTCTCCTGTGTTTTAAACGCAATCTCACTGCCAGTTCTCATAGGACTCTGTATGGCTGGAAATGACAGTTACCAGACTCTCCAAAGAAACGATTTCTCAACTGCTGCACGCACACATCAGTTTAACTCTGTAAGTTGATTGTACGGCTTGACAACCATTCTGGTAGATAGCTGCATTTTTCTTTTAAAGCAAGATATTTCACATTACACCTTACAGACTCCTTCTCTCTGGAATATCCAAACGCAGCTTCTAGAAGAAACGTGTTACTAACTCACTGAATCTAAAGATAGATGCAACTTCCTAAGGTGAATGAACAAAAGCAGAGCAGTTTAAACTAGACTTTTACACTTTGTTTTAAACGCAGACTTACTGCTAGTTTTCAAATGCCTGTATATGGCTGGAAGTGTCTTTTTCCAGAATCTCGAAAGAAACGATTTCTCATCTGCTGCACACACACATCAGTTAAACTCTGTAAGTTGATTGTACAGCTTGACAACCATTCTGCTAGATAGCTGCGTTTTTGTTTAAGAGCAAGATATTTCTCATTACAGCCTATAGTCTGATTCTCTCTGGAATATCCAAACGCAGCTTTTTAAAGAAACCTGTTTCTAACTCTTTGAATCTAAACTTAGATGCAACTTCCTAAGGGGAACGAACAGAAAGCAGAGCACTTTGAACTATATGTTTCTCCTGTGTTTTAAACGCTGTCTTACTGCTAGTTTTCAAATGCCTGTAAATGGCTGGAAATATCTTTTTCCAGAATCTCCAAAGAAACGATTTCTCATCTGCTGCACACACACATCAGTTAAACTCTGCAGCTTGATTGTGCAGCTTGAAAACCATCCTACTAGATAGCTGCGTTTTTGTTTTACAGGAAGATATTTCTCTTTACAGGCTATAAACACATTCACTCTGGAATATCCAAATGCAGCTTTTCGAAGAAACGTGTTTGTAACTCGCTGAATCTAAGCATAGATTCAACTTCCTAAGCTGAACGAACACAAAGCAGAGCAGTTTCAACTAGACGTTCCTCCTGTGTTTTCATTGCAGTCTTACTGCTAGTTCTTATATGCCTGTATATGGCTGGAAATGACAGTTTCCAGACTGTCCAAAGAAACGATTTCTCAACTGTTGCACACACCCCTCAGTTTAACTCTGTAAGATGATTGTACGGATTGACACCCATTCTGGTAGATAAGTGAGTTTTTCTTTTAAAGCAAGATATTTCACATTACACGCTACAGACTCCTTCTGTCTGGAATATCCAAACTCAGCTTCAAGAAGAAACGTGTTTGTAACTTGCTGAATCTAAACATTGATTCAACTTCCTAAGCTAAACGAACACAAAGCAGAGCAGTTTCAACTAGACGTTTCTCCTGTGTTTTAATCGCAGTCTTAGTGCTAGTTCTTATATGCCTGTATATGGCTGGAAATTCTGTTTCCAGGTTCTCCAAAGAAATGATTTCTGAACTGCTGCACACATTCATCACTTTAACTCTGTAAGTTGACCGTATAGCTTGACAACCATTCTTCTAGATAGCTGCTTTTTTGTTTTAGAGAGAGATACGTCTCACTAAAGCCTATAGTCTCGGTCACTCTGGAATATCCAAACGCAGCTTTTAGAAGAAACGACTTTCTAACTCGCTGAATCTAAACATA
>NW_022443080.1:0-3984 GCF_009761245.1 Sapajus apella
AAGGAGTCTGGGTTTGGGGTGCCAGCTGTTTAGAAGAGTTGTCTGAGAAAACCAGCTGCTGTGATTCTGGGAGAGAATTGGCTATTGAGATGATAACGGATTGTGCTTCTACAGGAAGTTGATCATGAATGCAGCCTCTTCCACTGGCAGAATGGGGGTCCCGATTCCAGGTGGCTCATTGTCCAGATAAGCCAGGGTAGCCCCCAGAGTATCTGGAAACAGTTCTCATTGCGCAGTGCACAAACAGCAGTGTTCATCTTTTTTTTCATACACCATAGTGATTATTCAGAGAAGCAGCTCATTAGGTAACCTGCATTCTATAACTCTCAATCTCTAATTCAGACCTGGGCTATATATGCGTTCCCTACTCTTTAAACTTTTGATTTAAAAATTGTTCCATTTTTCAAAAGACAACATACAAATGGCAAATGGGTATATGAAATAATGTTTAACATCACTAATCATTAGAGAAATCCAAATCAAAACCACAAAGAGACATTATCTTACTCCAGTAAGAACGGTTATTGCTAAAAAGACAAAAAACAACAAATGTTGGTGACAATGCAGAGAAAAGGAAACCCTTACACATTTGTTTTTGGGAATACAAATTAGTACCGCCTCTGTGGAAAATAGCATGGTGATTTCTTAAAGAACCAAGAACAAAGTTGCCATTTGATCCTACTACTGGGCATGTACTGAAAGTAAAAGGAATCAGGGTATCAAAAAGATGCCTGCACTCATACATTTACTGCAGCATTATTCACAATAGCAATGATAAAGAATCAACCTGTGTTCATCAATGGATGACTGGGTAAACAAAATGTGGCATATTTATATACAATGGAATTCCATTCAGACACAAAAAATGATGAAACTGTCTTTTGCAGCATTAGGGATGAAACTGGAGGTCACCGTCTTAAGTGAGACAACCCAGACACAGAAAGAAACATATTGTATGTTCTCACAAGTTGGTGCTAAAAATGTGTTTGGATGTAGAGGGGAATGACGAACAATGAAGGCTCAGAAGACTGAGGGCTCAAAGAGGGGAGGTTGATGAGAAATTGGGTAAAGGGGTACAGTGTATGCTTTTGGGTGATGGATGCCCTAAAAGCTCTGATTGACTTCTACGCAGTCTATACATGTAACAAAATTGAACATTTACCCCATAAAGTACAAATAAAAATGATTTTAAAAATAGTCCCAGTTGAAGAGATATACACTGTCACTCAGGCAACATTCTCTGTGCTTCAGTTCAGAAATCCAGTTTTGCTGAAAAATCAGCAAAAAAGATTAGGTTTTACAGGGATTTGTGTCCCCCATTTCCTCTCCAACATGTCACTTCAACCCCTTCTACCGTTAACACCACGCAACCATCCTCCTCCTCTCCTCCTCACTTTATTAGGTACACCTTCTCGTGCCAGGAAGAAAGGATTAGCCCAATTCCTTGTTTTGGACAGTTGATTTATGCCAAAGGAGCAGAGTGGCATCACATATACCCATACCTCTTTGTCTTAGGACAGAGAGTGAAGAAATTGAAACAGAAACAGGATAAATTGTACTAACCAAAGTTACAGCAGCTGTTCTTGCAGGAGAATCTATTACTTGAGTATCTGACTTGGACTACATGAGCTACAAGTCAACCTCTGCCCTTTCCCCAAAGTCTAAACACAAAATTAAAAACTTGAGACCAACAGAAACATGGCAGACGTTCTGATGGAAGTCAAAGGGATAGGGTGTAAGGTCCAATCTGGCCTGTAAGACATAGAATGTGGCCAGAAATTTATTTGGTCCAACGCTTCTGCTTGCAGATGAGGAAACTGAGCTGCAATAACTGAAGAGAGTATACCTAGGCTGCTCTATCAGAAACAGTACATGGGTCTCCAGACCTTTAAGCCAGTGCTCTTTCCTGAATGCCTTATTGCTTCTCAGTCATTTAACATTTTTCTGTCTCACTTTCTCCACGCCCTTTGGTGTCGCCCTCACCACAGAAACACCTAAATGAGGCCCTTATTTTCTCTCTACTCCCAACAAATATATGACACAGAAAGCAGGCATAATATGAATTATCAAAGAGCACTATGATATACCTGCGGCTGATTCCTTTTATTTTCTGAATAACTTGACCTCTTCTGTCTCACTGTCCCACTAGTATCCACATTTATTGCTTTCTTCAGAGAGGGTAGAAGCAAGATTTATAAAGTTGATGAGGAGCATTGAAATGCTCAGTTTCAATAAGCAGTAATTGGTAATGACATGCAAGAGCTGCTTTTGTGCATTGACTCCATTTCCCTACAACGATTATATGTGGTCATCTGTATGATCACAAACATTTCACCCGTTCCAGAATCCACACCCTTTTCACGGGTGGCAGCTTTGTTTTGTCAGCTTGGTTGAACTGAAACTACATTTCCAAAAATGTCCTCCTCTATCTGGCTCTGGATGACGTTTGCCACAAGAAAAACTTCATGTGAGTTTTAGAACAGGGAAGTAAAGCAGCAGCCATTTCCCACACTCTGATGGTGGGCATGACACGCACTGTGGCAGCCCATCCACATTCCCACTGACTGCTGGCTCCCCTTGTTGACAGGGCCAGCCCCACAGGTCCTCCAGCTCCTGTTAGAAATCCTCCTTCACCTTCTGTAGCTTCTGATCCGAGTCTGTGTGTAGCTCACCACACACACCAACAAGGGCACCAACTTCTCCTGCAAGTCACTCATGTCTTCATATCTGGGGACAGTTAGAGACTAATGTGGATTCCAGTTGTTGATTCTAACCACGTGAGTTCAAACTTCTTTTCCAACTGCTGACCCCAGTTGCCTCAGGTCCAACATCAGATATAGGGGCAACCGCCTTACATGGGCTTCTTAACCAGCTCCCACAGTTGCTTAAAGTTCAATCCCTATAATAAATCTCTTATCGTGTATCGCTCACTGCTGTTCTGGTTTTCTGATCACATGCTAAATGATACACTGTTGACTTCGCAGTTACCCCTACTGCCACTGGTAAGGTAAACTTGCTCACCTCTTGACTCTGGCTTTGGCCAGATAACTTGTTCTGCTCTGACACAAGCAGGAACTTGCCCAGCGGGACTTTCTCCTCTTTCAGCTCTGTCATCTCCATAAGAGCATACTTTGGCCACTCCTAGTCCCAGGAGGGAGGTGAGATTCATGTGGTACAAAGCCACCTCAGCCAGTGCAGTCAGCAAAACTGAGTCAGCCAACCCTAGAGCCACAACGCAAGGTAGAACTGTCAAATCCAGCCCAGCCTAGATCAACTGAGAATCAGCTGACCTACAGATGCACGAGTAATAATAAACACTTATTTTTTAAAGCCATTGAGTTTTAAGGTGCTTTGTTTCGTAGTAATAACTAACCAACATGCTGCTACAATACTTCTATGCAGAAAACATATTCTATTCAACTGTATCTTTTGCCAAAGACGTAATTTTCAGTTTCAGGTGACTTTAGCAATACTTCAGTTAAAAAAAACACCCTCCTTTTATTTTACATTATCATTGTTGTTGCAAAGCACACAAACACTAGAGATAGTCTGGGTTTGAATTTTGGCTCAAATACTTATGAATTGTGTGATAACTTATTTAATCTCTATAAGCCTTGGTTTTCTATTCTGTACAATGTGGGTGAGATATTACCTAACTGGTTGTATTTAACATAAAATGAGGTAAAGTTCTTAACATAGCAACTGTCCATAGTATGTTCTCAATAATTATTATCTGTGTGCACGTGTGTGTCTGTATGGGTATTCTGCTAAGAATACTGCCCCCAAGTGTTCATGTTCACTTAATATTTTGATTTGTCATTCACTCATCTGCCAAGTGTTGGATACACATAACAATATTGTATAGCAAGCATCTGTCATAGGCCCAGGAGATACAAAGATGAACAAGGCTCAGACTGTGCCCTTAAAGATTCCTATCACCTTTGCTATATTTCAGCTACTCTTCAACTAAATCAATTCTGAAAG
>NW_022443081.1:0-3983 GCF_009761245.1 Sapajus apella
TGCTCTGTTGTGTGTTCGTTCACCTTCGGAATTTACATCTATGTTTACATTCAGTGAGTTAGAGACACGTTTCTTTTAAAAGCTGCGTTACGATGTTCCTGAGTGAATGGGAAAAATGGGTGTAATGGGAAATATCTGGCTCTAAAACAAAAGCGGAGCTATGTATCAGAATGATTGTCAAGGTGTATATTAAACTTACAGAGTTAAACAATTTGTGAATGTAGCAGTTCACTCTGCCTTTCTTTGTAGAACCTGGAAAGAGATAATTCCAGCCATACCCAGGCTCACATGATTTTGCGGTAAGATCGCTTCTAAAGCACAGGAGAAACGTATCTTTCAAACTGCTCTGCTTTGTTTGGTTCACATTAGGAAGTTGCATCTATGTTTAGATTCAGAGACTTAGAAACAGGTTTCTTCTAAAAGCTGCGTTTGGATATTCCTGGGTTATTGGCAGTATAGGGTGTCATGAGAAATATCTTGCTCTAAAACAAAAACGGAGCTATGTAGAACAATGATTGTCAAGGTATGTATTCAACTTACAGAATAAGACTGATGTGTGAATGTAGCAGTTCAGAAACCCTTTCCTTGGAGACTCTGGAAAGAGATATTTCCAGCCATATACAGGCTCATAAGAATTAGCTTTAAGATAGCGTCTAAACCACAGGAGTATCGTCCCTTTCAAAATGCTCTCATATGTGTTCGTGCACCATCGGAAGTTGCATCTATGTTTAGCTTCAGCGAGGTAGAAACACGTTTCTTCTAAAAGCTGCGTTTGGATATTCCATAGTGAATTGGAATAATGGGTGTAATGAGCAATATCAGGCTCTAAAACAAAAGCGGAGTTATGTAACAGAAAGATTGTCAAGGGGTATATTAAACTTACAGAGTTAAACAATAGTGTGTATGTAGCAGTTCACTAACCCTTTCTTTTGAGAATCTGGAAAGACATATTTCCAGCCGTATAAAGACTCTTAAGAATTAGCTATAAAATCACAACTAAGTCATAAGAGAAACTTCTCTTTCAAACTGCTCTGCTGTGTTTGGTTCACCTTAGGAAGTTGCATCTATGTTTAGATTCAGCGAGTTAGAAACGCGTTTCTTCTAAAATCTGCGTTTGGATATTCCTGAGTGAATGGGAGTATAGGGTGTAATGAGAAATATCAGGCTCTAAAACAAAAACGGAGCTATGTAGCTGAATGATTGTCAAGATGTATGTTCAACATATAGAGTTAAACAGATGTGTGAATGTAGCAGTTAAGAAACACTTTCTTTGGAGAATCTGGAAAGAGATATTTCCAGCCATAATCAGGCTCATAAGAATTAGCAGTAAGATCACGTCTAAACCACAGGAGGAACGTCTGTTTCAAACTGCTCTGCTGTGTGTTTGTTGACCTTAGGAAGTTACATCTGTGTTTCGATTCAGCGAGATTGAAACACGTTTCTTCTAAAAGCTGCGTGTCGATATTCTTGAGTGTATCGGAGTATAGAGTGTAACGAGAAACATCTGGCTCTAAAACAAAAACGGAGCTATGTAGCAGAATGATTGTCATGGTGTATATTAAACTTACAGAGTTAAACAATCGTGTGAATGTAGCAGTTGAATAACCCTTTCTTTGGAGAATCAGGAAAGAGATATTTCCAGCAATATACAGACTCTTAAGAATTAGCTATAAGATCGCATCTAAATCATACGAGAAACTTCTCTTTCAAACTGCTCTGCTGTGTTTGGTTCACATTAGGTAGTTGTATTTAATTGTCTATTCAGCGAGTTAGAGACAGGTTTCTTCTAAAAGCTGCGTTTGGATATTCCTGGGTTTTTGGGAGTATAGGGTGTAATGAGAAATATCTGGCTCTAAAACAAAAAAGGAGCTATGTAGAAGAATGATTGTAAAGGTGTGTATTCGACTTACAGAGTTAGCCAGATGTGTGAATGGACCTGTTCAGAAACCCTTTCCTCAGACAATCTGGAAAGAGATATTTCCAGCCATATACTGGTTCATAAGAATTAGCTTTAAGATCGTGTCTAAACCACAGGAGAAAAGTCTCTTTGAAACTGCTCTGCTGTGTGTTCGTTCACCTTCGGAAGTTACATCTATGTTTAGATTCAGCGAGTTAGAAACACGTTTCTCCAAAATGCGGCGTTTGGATATTCCTGAGTGAATGAGAGTATAGGTGGTAATGAGAAATATCGGGCTCTAAAACAACAACGGAGCTATGTAGCAGAATGATTATCAAGGTGTATATTAAACTTACAGTGTTAAACAGTTGTGTGAATGTAGCAGTTCACTAACCCTTTCTTTAGAGAATCTGGAAAGAGATATTTCCAGCCATGTACAGGCTACTAAGAATTAGCTTTAAGATCACATGTAAATCACAGGAGAACCCTCTCTTTCAAACTGCTCCGCTGTGTATTCGTTCACCTTAGGAAGTTGCATCTATGTTTGGATTCAGCGACTTAGAAACACGTTTCTTATAAATCTGCGTTTGGATATTCCTGAGTGAATGGGTGTATAGGGTGTAATGAGAAATATGTGGCTCTAAAACAAAAAGGGAGCTATGTAGCTGAATGAATGTCAAGGGGTATATTCAAAATATAGTGTTAAACAGATGTGTGAATGTAGCAGTTCAGAAACCCTTTCTTTGTAGAATCTGGAAAGAGATATTTCCAGCCATAAACAGGCTCATAAGAATTAGTGGTAAGATCGCGTCTAAATGACAGGAGAAACGTCTATTTCAAACTGCTCTGCTGTGTGTTCGTTGACCTTAGGAAGTTGCATCTCTGTTTCAATACAGCGCAATAGAAACACGTTTCTGCTAAAAGCTGCGTGTCGATTCTCTTGAGTGAATGGGAGTATACAGTGTAATGAGAAATATCTGGCTCTAAAAGAAAAACGGAGCCATGTAGCAGAATGATTGTCAAGGTGTATATGAAACTTACAGAGTTAAAAAATTGTGTGAATGTAGCAGTTGAATAACCCTTTCTTTGGAGAATCTGGAAAGAGATATTTCCAGCAATATACAGACTCGTAATAATTAGCTATAAGATCGCGTCTAAATCACATTAGAATCGTCCCTTTCAAGCTGATCTCTTATGTTTTCGTTCACCTTCGGAAGTGGTATCTATGTTTAGATACTGCGAGTTAGACACACGTTTCTCCAAAAAGCGGCGGTTGGATATTCCTGAGTGAATGGGAGTATAGGGTGTAATGAAAAATATGTGGCTCTAAAACAAAATCGGAGCAATGTAGCAGAATTAGTGTCAAGGTGTATGTTCAACATACAGAGTTAAACATATGTGTGTATGTAGCAGTTCCGAAACAATTTCTTTGGAGAATCTGGAAAGAGATATTTCCAACCGTATACAGGCTCCTAAGAATTAGCTATAAGATCGCATCTAAATCACATTAGAAACGTCTCTTTCAAACTGCTCTGCTGTGTGTTCGTTCACCTTCGGAACTTGCATCTATGTTTAGATTCAGCGAGTTAGAAACACGTTTCTCCAATAAGCGGCTTATGGATATTCCTGAGTGAATGGGAGTATAGGGTGTAATGAGAAATTTCGGGCTCTAAAACAACAACGGAGCTACGTAGCAGAATGTTTGTCAAGGTGTATATTCAACTTAGAGAGTTAAACAGATATGTGTATGTAGCAGTTCAGAAAACTTTTCTTTGGAGAATCTGGAAAGAGATATTTCCAGCCATATACAGGCGCCTAAGAATTAGCGGTAAGATCGCGTCTAAACCACAGGAGAATCGTCTCTTTCAAACTGCTCTCTTATCAGTTCGTTCACCTTCGGAAGTTGCATGTATGTTTAGATTAAGCGAGTTAGAAACACGTTTCTTCTAAAAGCTGCGTTTGGATATTCCTGAGTTAATGGGAATAATGGGTTAAAATAGAAATATCTGGCTCTAAAACAAAAGCGGAGCTATGTAGCGGAATGATTGTCAAGGTGTATATTAAACTTACAGAGTTAAACAATTGG
>NW_022443082.1:0-3983 GCF_009761245.1 Sapajus apella
TTGCTTCCATTCATGGTGGAAGGTGAAAGGAAGCCAGCATGTGCAGAGATCACATGGTAAGAGGGACAAATCAAGAGTGAGAAGGAAGGGAGGGCCAGGCTCTTTTTAACAGCCAGCTCTTATGGGAACTAATTGAATGAGAACTTACTGATTACCGGGAAGATGGCACCAGGCCATTCATGAGTGATCCACCCCCATGATGGAAACGCCTTCCATTAGGCCACACCTCCAACATTGAGGATTAGCTTTCAACATGAGTTTTGGAGGTGTCAAATATTCAAACCATCCCAATACCACAAGTATAGTAATAGAGTATTCTGAGTTTGTTCATATACTTAATTTTCTGTTGGGTTTTACATCTTAAAATATTTTCTTCTTGCATATTACTGGGTTTTTTCCCATCCCCACTTCATATTGAAGAACTCCGTTTAAGATTTCTTGTATGATGTGTCTGGTGATGGCGAATTCTCTCAGCTTTCGTTTGTCGGTGAAGGACTTTATCATTCCTTTATGTTTAAAGGACAGCTTTGCTGGTTACGGTATTCTTGGATGACAGTCCCCCCCATTTTTCAGCACTTTGAAAATGCCGTCTCACTACTTCTTGACCTGTGTAATTTCACCGAGAGGTCTGTTGCCAGATGAAATAGGTAAAGCTCCTTTATATGTCATTTGCTTCTTTTCTCTTCCTAATTTTAAGATCCTTTCTTTATCTTTGACCTTTGAGAAATTTATTACATACCTTAGGGTAATCTTATTTGGGTCATACCTGTTTGGTGATCTCTGACTTTCTTATACCTGGATATTTATATCTTTTTCAAGTTCTGGAAAGTTTTCTGTTATTATTTCTTTGAATAAGCTTTCTACTCCTTTCTCTTGCTCAGTTCCCTCTTGAACAGAAGTAATTTTTAGATTTGATCTTTTGAGGTAATTTTCTATATCTTGTTGGCAATCTTTTTTTAAATTTATTTTTTTTCTCCGGTGTCTATTTTCAACTAGCCTGTCTTCAAGCTTACTGTTTCTTTCCTCTGCTTAATCAATTCTGCTGTTCAGAGCCTCTGATGAATTTTTTAGTTCAGCAAATGTATTTCTTAGTCCCAAGATTTCTGTATGATTTTTAAAAAGTTATTTCAATCTGTTTATTAAATTTCTCTGATAAATTCTTGAATTGTTTTTCTGTATTATCTTGGAGAATACTGGTTTCTTTGAAAGTGCTATTTTGAATTCCAGATCAGAGAGCTCACATATAGCTATCTCATAAGGGCCAGTCAGTCATAGTTTTCTTGCTTTGTCCATTTGAGGAGGTCATGGTTCCCTGTTTGCTGTTGTTTCTTGTGGATATATGTCTGTGTCTTTGCATTATTGTAGACTTAGTTATTTATCTCAATCTTCTCTGTTTTTTTTTTTTTTTTTTTTTTTTGTTTTCCGGAGACAGAGTCTTGCTCTGTCATCTGGGCTGGAGTGCAGTGGCATGATCTAGACTCACTGCAACCTCTGCCTCCCAGTTTCAAGCAATTCTGCTGCCTCAGCTCCTTGTAGGTGGCATTACAGGCATGTGCCACAGTGTCCAGCTGATTTTTGTAATTTTAGTAGAGATGGGTTTTTACCATGTTGACAAGGCTGGTCTCAAACTCTTGACCTCAGTTGATCTGCCTGCCTTGGCTTCCCGAAGTGCTGGGACTGACTACAGGCATGGAGCCACCACATCCAGCCTTTTTCTTTGGTGTGTGTGTAGGGGGGGTGTTACTATTAGATACGACTAATTACAGATTCTTATAATTCACCTTGGACATATTTACCAAGAATATTCTTGAATATCCTTTTTTGTTTTCTTTTTCTGCTAGGTTACTGCTTCCTTTTTGGTACCAGATGGTGCCTTATGCCCAGGTTTTTTTATTTATTTATTTTTTTTTTTTTTTTAGCTCTAGTAAAGGATCAGAGTGCTGCCTGTCTTGAATGGGGGATTTCCCAAAGGGTGTGAGAGGGCTAGCTAGGGGTTCATTCCTGGGAGGCCTGTGGGACAAACCTCCTACAGTGTAGTACTGCTGAGCAGCCACTCTTATTTGGCATCTCCTTTGGCTGAGTTGCAGAGCAGAGTTTCCAGGGAATGTTCATCCCTCTTTGTGTCTGGCTGTCATCAGGGATATTTCTTTCTTTAGGTACTCCCAATGCTTTCTACAGATTAAAGAAGGGACATGTCTCCCACTAGGAAACCCACAATATTTGGGAAACTGGTTGTCTACTCTATTCTCATGTAGAAACCGTGAGTGGAGAGTATATTTTCTGCACCCTTGATTCAGGCAGATCAAAGGAAGGGGTGCTGAGGATGAAGAAGTCTGTCTTATTCTCTTAACCATTTGCTTGGAATTTTTTTACTTCTCTGTGACCCTGGGAACTGAACCTTCCTCATATTTGAGTTCTGGGATATTCCTGACTTGCTGCTGTGTATTTGTTTTTGGTTTTCTGTGGGGGTTGTGGGAGGAGTGAATCCAGTTTGCTTCTGTAGTACCATTTTGGTATCAGAAACCATAATTGATATTTGAATAAATGATAACTTGAAAAGAGTACTGTTCTCTGAAGATTTCTGTGTAAGGGAAAATTACTTTTTATTGGGAAAAGTTTGCTTCAGAAAATTTCTGATATGGGCAGACAGCTTTTTATGGGCATGTTTTTCACTTATCAGTTTTTTATGTTCTTGCATTTTAGAATCTTCTCGAAATGGCATCTTTACCTGTTTTATTAATGCTTAATGCTGTTATAAAACATTGTATCTATGTTTGGTGATTTATGGTTTATCTATTTTTCTAATTTGTTCATTAAATACTTATTGGGCACACATCTGTGTCAGGTACTGGACTAGATATTAGCAATACCATGGTGAACTTGACAGAATGGTTTCTACTTATGAGACTTACTTACAGTTGAGACATAAAGCTTTTAGCCACTCCATCTACTTCCCCACTGTATTTTATTGCAGTAGCAGTACTCTTGTTAGCAAAATTTTAGTGGAATTAAAATCTTCCATGGAATCCAAATCTTACACAGAACACTTATGTATCAACCAGAAAGAATGTTTTCTGAGATGGGTCCCTACTTCGGAAAAACTTTAACACAGATTTTCTAAACTGTCTATACTTGAAAGTTTCTGCACAATCTCAATAATTAAAACAAAAAACATAAGGCAGAGCTGATCTGGATGAAACGTGTGGTGGGAAGCTTTCCCCGCACCAAACCTTCCCTGGAGGCATCTTGTAGAGCTGAGGCCCTATAAAGATACCAGATAAAGAACCCTCGAGAAAAAGAACTCAGCTGGAGCTTTGCCTCTCCCTTATGCCACCTGTGGCCCATTTCCTGACAGAATGTTTAGGTGAAATAAAGAAATTCTCGCAGCCATATGTGCAGGCATTCATACGTAAGGAAACTTTAGTAGGAAAGTATCCTCTCACATGAAGAGAGTTTCCGTAGATAATGTAGCATTAATCCCAGGAACCTCTGGGAGTTTTGGGGTGTGGAAAGCAGTTTGAAAATTAGTCAACTGGATCATTTAGTTGAATCACCCCTCAGTATCCTTGAGCAATTGGTTCCAGGTTCCATTCACAATACCAAAATCTGTGGCTGTTCATGTCCCTGATATAAAGTCCATGTTGTTTACATATAATCCATGAACATTCTCCCCTGTCCTTTAAATCATTTCTAGATTACTTGTAATCCTTAATGCAATGTAAATGCTATGTAAATAGCTGTTACACTGAATTGTTTAGGGAATACTGACCAAAAAAACAGTTTGTACATGATCAGTACCTACACAACAGTTTCCCCCCCCAACATATTTTTGATCTGTGATTGGTTGACTCCGTGGATGTGGAACCCTCGGTATGGAGGGCTGACAGTACTAGAAAGGTCACTTTACTACTGCATGTATTCTCTGTTGAGTATTTTGGAGAGGTCAGGAAAGCTTTTTAAAGGATTGTCCAGAGTTGATATCA
>NW_022443083.1:0-303 GCF_009761245.1 Sapajus apella
AGGCCGGGCGCGGTGGCTCAAGCCTGTAATCTCAGCACTTTGGGAGGCCGAGGCGGGTGGATCACGAGGTCAAGAGATCGAGACCATCCTGGTCAACATGGTGAAACCCCGTCTCTACTAAAACTACAAAAAATTAGCTGGGCATGGTGGTGCATGCCTGTGATCCCAGCTACTCAGGAGGCTGAGGCAGGAGAATTGCCTGAACCCGGGAGGCGGAGGTTGCGGTGAGCCGAGATCGCGCCATTGCACTCCAGCCTGGGTAACAAGAGTGAAACTCCGCCTCAAAAGAAAAAAAAAAAAAAA
>NW_022443083.1:403-2710 GCF_009761245.1 Sapajus apella
GGAAGTGACTTCCTCTCTTTTCTGCTTTCTCATGGTGACTTGAGAAACAGGCTTTAATTCCTGTTTGTTAACTGAGTAAGGGCATTGTTTATCCAGCAGAGCCTGAAGAGGGAATTGGCATGTTTGTCTGCTTAACCATAAAAGATGGGGATTCAGTGATTGGCTTGGGGTGCCACAGCCTGCTCCAAAACCCTCTTTGGGAAATGCAGAGCTGGAGCTGTGAATCCCTCACACACACAGCCCCTGTTGTAGTCCAGACCTCTTTCTTCATAAGAAAGAGTGCCAGAAAAGTGGCTGCACATTTTTCTGCTTCTCAGTTTTTTCCCTTCTTAGCGCTGAGAATAATTTGCAGCTTCCTTATTGGACAGAGCCCTTATCTGTATTGTTCCTTGCTGACCCCCACCAGTTAGGGCAGAGCTGGTGGGAGTATCAGATCCATTACACTTGGCATGCAGGGCCAATAAAGATGGATTTTCCTAAACCCATATCCGTAGGGAGCTTTGCTGATCCTGTTTTTGCTGTTGTTGTTTTAAGAAATCTTCTGGCCAGGCGCGGTGGCTCACGCCTGTAATCCCAGCACCTTGGGAGACTGAGGTGGGTGGATCATCTAAGGTCAGGAGTTCGAGACCAGCCTAACCAAAATGGTGAAACCCTGTCTCTATAAAAAAGAATAAAAGAAATAAATAAAAGGCCAGGCGCGGTGGCTCAAACCTGTAATCCCAGCACTTTGGGAGGCTGAGGCAGGTGGATCACGAGGTCAAGAGATCGAGACCATCCTGGTCAACATGGTGAAACTCTGTCTCTACTGAAAATACAAAAAATCAGCTGGGCATGGTGGTGTGTGCCTGTAATCCCAGCTACTCAGGAGGCTGAGGCAGGAGAATTGCCTGAACCCAGGAGGCGGAGGTTGCGGTGAGCCGAGATTGTGCCATTGCACTCCAGCCTGGGTAACAAGAGCAAAACTCCGTCTCAAAAAAAAAAAAAAAAAAAGAAATAAATGAAAAAGAAATCTGGCCACACACAGATTTGGGAGGCCAAAGCAGGTGGATCACCTGAGGTCAGGAGTTCAAGACCAGCTTGACCAACATGGTGAAACCCTGTCTCTACTAAAAATACTAAAAGCCTGGCATGGTGGTACATGCCTGTAATCCCAGCTATTCGGGAGGCTAAGGCAGGAGAATCGCTGAACCCAGGAGGCAGAGACTGTAGTGAGCTGAGATTGCACCACTGCACTCCAGCCTGGCAACAGAGCAAGACTCCATCTCAAAAAAAAAATCTTCTGAACCCAAGTCCTGACATATTTTTAAATAAATGTTAAAAAAAAAAATACATTCATTGACAGTATATATTCATAAATGTTATATAATTATAAAATAGTCTGTTGGGTTTGTGATCTGTATTTTGTGAAGGTTCTTAACTCCTTGAGGGAGGAAGGCACAGACCTCAGAAAATAGAATCAAAGCTGTGAATGCTCTTCCTACAAAAATGTGACCCTCTCCATTTTGCATTCAGTTTAGAGGTGCCTGCACCCCGAAACCCATTTTTGTCCCAATGGGCCTTGATTTTGTTTTAATTTTGTAAAAGCCATTTGCTAAAAGCTGACTTTATCAAGGGATAATTTTACGCAAAGAAATGGGTTCTTTTCAGTGCCTCATACAGTACATTCTGGCACACCTGTGTCAGCACTGTGCCAAAACTGGCTTTTTCTTAACTTGTCATGTTGAAATGAGGATAGATGCACAGAAGTTGCAAAATCAGCCCATACAGTCTCATGAACCTTCAACCAGTGTCTCCCAGTTGTGATATCTTGTGTGACCACGGCATGGTAACCACACCAGGAAGTGGGTACTGGTGCAATGCTGATGCTGTTACAGACTGCATGCCTGGCTCAGGGCTCCGCAGTTTTCCCCTGCATTGGGGCAAGGGTGCTATATTACAATTTCATAAAATGTGTAAATTTCTGTGACCACTGTGATGGGACATAGCTGTCCAATTGTCACTGAGATGCCCCTGTGTCCCCAAGAGCCACTTCATTCCCTGTTCCTTGGCAACCTCTATTCTCTACCTCTATAGTTTTGTCATTAAAGGACCCTTTGAAAGTACTTACTTCAGCCTGGGCAACATGGTAAAACCCCATCTCTACCAAAAAAAAAATTAGCCGGGCGTGTTGGCGCACACCTATAGTCCCAGCTACTCTGGAGGCTGAGCTGGGAGGATCACTTGAGCCCAGGAGGTTGAGGCAGCAGTGAGCTGTGACTGTGCCACTGCACTCCAGCCTGGGAGACAAAGCAAGACCCTGTCCCCCAC
>NW_022443083.1:2810-3983 GCF_009761245.1 Sapajus apella
CCCCCCCCCCCCCCCCCAAAAAAAAAAGGTACTTACTTGCCAAATAAAATTACTGGTTCATCTCCTCTTCACCTCCACTTTCCATTTGGACAGGCTGATCAACAAGACTCTAGGTTAAGCCTTGTTGGCTTTGAATTCTAGCTTGGTTACCTGAGAAAGAACTAATGTGTTAAAAAAAAAAAAAAAAATAGTTTTAAAAATAAAACAATCCTTGGGTTTTCGTTTTTGGGGGTTTTCTTGAGACAGGGTCTTGCTGTGTCACCCAGGCTGTGTGTTGGTGCAATCACATGATACAACAAGGCTCACTGCAGCCTTGACCTCCTGGGCTGAGATGATCCCCCCTCACCTCAGCTTCCCAAGTAGCTGGAACTACAGGTGTGTGCCACCACTCCCAGCTAACAGTCCTTGTTGAAGATAACCATGTGATGCCTGTGTTGAAGTCAAAATGTAGAGATGAATCTCTAAATTTAATGTTTTATTTGGGAAGAAAAAATTGCAACTCAGGCAGACTATGTGGTCTTCGATATGTCCAAAGAGCAAGAGAAAGTTGGGGCCAGCCACTGTGGCTCATGCCTGTAATCCCAGCACTTTGGGAGGCTGAGGCAGGAGGATTGTTTGAGCCTAGCAGTTCAGGACCAGCCTGGGCAACAAAGGGAGACCACATCTCTACAAAAAAATTTTGGCTGGGTGTGGTGGCTCATACCTGCAATCCCAGCACGTTGGGAGGCCGCGGTGGGTGGATCACTTAAGGTCAGGAGTTCGAGACCAGCCTGGCCAACATGGTGAAACCCCATCTCTACTAAAAATACAAAATTAGCTGGGCGTGGTGTTGCATGCCTTTAATCGCAGCAACTTGGGAGGCTGAGGCAGGAGAATTGCTTGACACCGGGAGGCGGAGGTTGCAGTGAGCCGAGATCACACCATTGCACTCCAGCCTGGGCAACAAGAGAAAAACTCCGTCTTAGGAAAAAATAAAAAAATTAAAATTACCCAGGAATGGTGGCTAATTTTTTAGCCACCTATGATCCCAGCTACTCAGGAAGCTGAGGCAGGGGATCGCAGGAGCCTGGGAGTTAGAGGCTGCGGTGAGTCCTGTTTGTGCTGCTGCTGTACCGCAGCTTGGGTGACAGAGACCTTGTCTTAAAAAAAAAAAAAGTTGGAGGTTCTATAAAA
>NW_022443084.1:0-202 GCF_009761245.1 Sapajus apella
AACGGAGCTATGTAGCAGAATGATTGTCATGCTGTGTATTCAACTTATAGAGTTAAATAGATGTGTGAATGTAGCAATTCAGAAACACTTTCATTCAAAAAACTGGAAAGATATATTTCCAGCCATGTAGAGGCTCATAAGAATTAGCGGTAAGGTCGCGCCAAACCACAATAGAAACGTCTGTTTCAAACTGCTCTGATTT
>NW_022443084.1:212-3982 GCF_009761245.1 Sapajus apella
AGCGGTAAGATCGCGCCAAACCACAATAGAAACGTCTGTTTCAAACTCCTCTGATTTGTGTTCGTTCACCATAGGAAGTTGCATCTATGTTTAGAATGAGCGAGTTAGAAACACGATTCTTGTAAAAGCTGCGTTTGGATACTCCTGATTGAATGGGAGTATAGGGTGCAATGAGATATATCTGGCTCTAAAACAAAAAGGGAGCTATGTAGCAGAATGATTGTCAAGCTGTGTCTTCAACATACAGAGTTAAGCAGACATGTGAATGTGGCAGGTCAGAAGCCCTATCTTTCGAGAATCTGGAAAGAGATATTTCCAGCCATATGCAGGCTCATAAGAATTAGGGGTAAGATCGCGTCTAAACCACCGGAGACACGTCTCTTTCAAACTGCTCTGCTGTGTGTTAGTTCACCTTAGGAAGTTGCATCTATGTTTAGATTCAGCGACTTAGAAACACCTTTCTTGTAAAAGCTGCGTTTGGATACTCCTGAGTGAATGGGAGTATAGGGTGCAATGAGAAATATCTGGCTCTAAAACAAAAACGGAGCTATGTAGCCCAATGATTGTCAAGCTGTGTATTCAACTTACGGAGTTAAACAGATGTGTGAATTTAGCATTTCAGAAACCCTTTCTTTCAAGAATCTGGAAAGAGATATTTCCAGCCATATACAGGCTCATGAGAATTAGCGGTAACATCGCGTCTAAACCACAGGAGAAACGTCCCTTTCAAAATGCTCTCTGTGTTTTCATACACTTTAGGAAGTGCATCTATGTTTAGATTCACCGAGTTAGAAACACATTTCTTGTAAAAGCTGCGTTCGGATACTCCTGAGTGAATGTTAGCGTGGGGTGTAATGAGAAATATCTGGCTCTAAAACAAAAACGGAGCCATGTAGCAGAATGATTGTCAAGCTGTGTATTCACCCTACAGAGTTAAAAGGATTTGTGAATGTAGCAGTTCAGAACCCTTTTTTCGAGAATCTGCAAAGAGAGATTTCCAGCCATATACAGGCTTATAAGAATTAGCAGTAAGATTGCATCTAAACCATAGGAGAAACGTCTCTTTCAGACTGCTCTATTGTGTGTGTTCATTCACCTTAGGAAGTTGCATCTATGTTTAGATTCAGCGAGTTAGAAACACGTTTCTTGTAAAAGCTGCGTTTGGATACTCCTGATTGAATGGGAGTATAGGATGTAATGAGAAATTTCTGGCTCTAAAAGGAAAACGGAGCTTTGTAGCAGAATGATTGTCAAGCTGTGTATTCAATTTACAGAGTTAAACAGATGTGTGAATGTAGCACTTCAGAAACCCTTTCTTTCGAGAATCTGGAAAGAGATATTTCCAGCCATATAGATGCTCATAAGAATTAGCGGTAAGATCGCTTCTAAACCACAGGAGAAACGTGTCTTTCAAAGTGCTCTGCTGTGTGTTCGTTCACCTTAGGAAGTTGCATCTATGTTTAGATTCAGGGAGTTACACACACGTTTCTTATAAAACCTGCGTTAGGATACTCCTGTGTGAATGGGAGCATAGGGTGTAATGAGCAATATCTGGCTCTAAAACGAAAACGGCGCTATGTAGCAGAATGATTTTCAAGCTGTGTATTCAACTTCCAGAGTGAAACAGATGTGTGAATGTAGCAGTTCAGAAACCATTTCTTTCGAGAATCGGGAAAGAGTTATTCCCAGCCATATAGAGGCCCTTAAGAATTAGTGGTAAGATCGCGTCTAAACCACAGGAGAAACGTCTCTTTCAAACTGCTCTGCTGTATGTTCGTTCACCATAGGATGTTGCATCTATGTTTAGATTCAGCGAGTTACAGACACGTTTCTTGTAAAAGACGCGTTTCGTTACTACTGAGTGAATGCGGGCATAGGGTTTAATGAGATATATCTGGCGATAAAACAAAAACGGAGCTATGTAGCAGAATGATTTTCAAGCTGAGTATTCAATTTATAGGGTTAAACATATGTGAATGTAGCAGTTCAGAAACCCTTTCTTTCGGGAAACTGGAAAGAGATATTTCCAGCCATATACAGGCCCACAAGAATTACCGGTAAGTTCGCGTCTAAACCACAGGAGAAAGGTCTCTATCAAACTGCCCTGCTGTGTGTTAGTTCACCTTAGGAAGTGGCATCTATGTTTGGATTCAGCGAGTTACAAACACGTTTCATGTAAAAGCTGCTTTTGGATACTACTGAGTGAATGATAGCATAGGGTGTAATGAGAAATATCTGGCTCTAAAACAAAAATGGAGCTATGTAGCGGAATGGTTGTCAAGCTGTGTATTCAACCTACGGAGTTAAAAAGAAGTGTGAATGTAGCAGTTCAGAATCCCTTTCTTTCGAGAATCTGGAAAGAGATATTTCCAGCAATATACAGGCTCATAAGAATTAGTGGTAAGATCGCGTCTAAACCACAGGAGAAACGTCTCTTTCAAACTGCCCTGCTGTGTGTTCGTTCACCGTAGGAAGTTGCATCTATGTTTAGATTCAGCGAGTTAGAAACACGTTTCTTGTAAAAGCTGTGTTTGGATACTCCTGAGTAAATGGCAGTATAGGGTGTAATGAGAAATATCTGGCCCTAAAACAAAAACGAAGATACATAGCAGAATCAATGTCAAGGTGTGTATTCAACTTACATAGATAAACAGATGTGTGAATGTAGCAGTTCAGAAACCCTTCCTTTCGAGAATCTGGAAAGAGATATTTCCAGCCATACCAGGCTCATAAGAATTAGCGGTAAGATCGCTTCTAAACTACAGGAAAAATCTCTCTCAAACTGCTCTGCTGTGTGTTCATTAACCTTAGGAAGTGCATCTATGTTTAGATTCAGCGAGTTAGAAACACGTTTCTTGTAAAAGCTGCGTTTGGAAACTCCTGAGTGAATGATAGCATAGGGTGTAATGAGAAATATCTGGCTCTAAAACAAAAACGGAGCCATGTAGCAGAAGGATTGTCAAGATGTGTATTCAATCTACAGGGTTAAACAGATGTGTGAATGTAGCAGTTCAGAAACCTTTTCTTTGGAGAATCTGGAAAGAGATATTTCCAGCCATATACAGGTCCATAAGAATTAGAAGTAAGATCTCGTCTAAACCATAGGAGAAACGTCTCTTTCAGACTGCTCTATTGTGTGTGTTCATTCACCTTAGGAAGTTGCATCTATATTTACATTCAGCAAGTTAGAAACACGTTTCTTGTAAAAGCTGCGTTTGGATACTCCTGAGTGAATGATAGCCAAGGGTGTAATGAGAAATATCTGGCTCTAAAACAAAAACGGAGCTATGTACCAGAATGATTGTCAAGCTGTGTATTCAACTTACAAAGATAAACAGGTGCATGAATCTAGCAGTTCAGAAACCCTTTCTTTCGAGAATCTGGAAATAGATATTTCCAGCCATATACAGGCTCATAGGAATTAGCGGTAAGATCGCGTCTAAACCACAGGAGAACCGTCCCTTTCAAAGTGCTCTGCTGTGTGTTCGTTCACCTAAGGAAGTTGCATATATGTTTAGATTCAGCGAGTTAGAAACACGTTTCCTGTAAAAGCTGGGTTTGGATACTCCGGAGTGAATGGCAGTGTAGGGTTTAATGAGAAATATCTCGCTCTAAAACAAAAAAGGAGCTATGTAGCAGAATGATTGTCAAGCTGTGTATTCAACTTACACAGTTAAACAGATGTGTGAATGTAGCAGTTAAGAAACCCTTTCTTTGGAGAATCTGGAAAGAGATATTTCCAGCCATATGCAGGCTCCTAAGAATTAGCG
>NW_022443085.1:0-3981 GCF_009761245.1 Sapajus apella
GCTCTAAAACAAAAACGGAGCTATCTAGCAGAAAGGTTGTCAAGGTGTACATTCACCTTACAGAATTAAACTGATGTGTGTATGTAGCAGTTCAGAAACCCTTTCTTTGAATAATTTAGAAACGGATATTTAAAGCCATATACAGGCATATAAGAATAAGCAGTAAGACTGCATCTAAAACACAGAAGAAACGTATATTACAGAGTGCTCTGCTGCGTGTTCATTCACCTTTGAACGCTGCATCTATGTTTAGAATCAGCGAGTTAGAAAGTCGTTTGTTTTAAAAGCTGCATTTGGAAATTCCAGAGTGAATGGGAATATGTGCAGTAAAGAGAAATGTCTGGCGCTAAAACAAAAATGGAGCTATCTAGCAAAATGGTTGTCAAGGACTACATTTAATTTACAGAGATAAACGGTTGTGTGTATGTAGCATTAAAGAAACCCCTTCTCTGGAGAATCTAGAAAGGGATATTACCAGCCATACACAGGCATATAAGAATTAGCGGTAAGACTGCACCTAAAACACAGGAGAAACGTATATTTCAACCTGCTCTGCTGTGTGTTCGTTCACCTTAGAAAGTTGCATCTATGTTTAGATTCAGCGAGTTAGAAACACGTTTCTTCTAAAGGCTGCGTTTGGATATTCGACAGTGAATGCAAGAATAGGCTGTAATGAGAAATATCTGGCTCTAAAACAAAAACGGAGCTATCCAACAGAATGGTTGTCAAGGTGTACAATGAACTTACAGATTTAAACTGATGTGTGTGTGCAGCGGTTCAGAAAACCATTCTTTGGAGAATCTAGAAACAGGTATTTGCAGCCATAGGCAGGCATATAAGAATTAACGGTAAGATTGCATGTAAAACACAGGAGAAACGTATATTTCAATCTACTCTGCTTTGTGTTCGTTCACCTTAGGAAGTTGCATCTATGTTTAGATTCAGCGCGATGGAAACACGATTCTTCTAAAAGCTACTTTTGGATATTCCACAGTCAATGGGAGAATGGGGTGTAATGAGAAATATCTGGCTCTAAAACAAAAACGGAGCTATCTAGCAGAATGGTTGTTGAGCTGCACAATCAACTTACGGAGTTAAACATTTGTATGTGTGCAGTAGTGGAGAAATCGTTTTTTTTGGAGAATCCTGAAACTGATATCTCCAGCTGTGTACAGGCATATAATAATTAGAAGTAAGACTGCGTTAAAAACACAGGAGAAATGTGTATTTCAAACTGCTCTGCTTTGTGTTCGTTCACATTAGGAAGTTGCATTTTTGTTTAGATACAGCGAGTTAGAAACACGTTTCTTCTAAATGCTGCTTTCAGATATTCCAGAGTGAAAGTGAGAATAGGCTGTAATGAGAAATATCTTGCTCTAAAACAAAAAAGGAGCTATCTAGCAGAATGTTTGTCAAGGTGTACAATCAACTTACAGAGTTAAACTGATGTACATGTGCACCACTGCAGAAATCTTTTCTTTCGGGAATGTGGAAACAGATATTTCCAGCCATATACAAGCATATAAGAATTAGCAGTAAGACTGCGTTTAAAACACAGGAGGAACGTGTAGTTCAAACTGCTCCACTTTGTGTTCGTTCACATTCGGAAGTTGCATATATGTTCAAATTGAGCTAGTTAGAAACACGTTTCCTCTAAGTGCTGTGTTTCGATATTCAAGAGTGAAAGGGAGGATAGGCTGTAATGAGAAATATCTTGCCCTAAAACAAAAACGCAGCTATCTGGCAGAATGGATGTATAGCTGTACAATCAACTTACAGAGTTAAACTGAGGTGTGTGTGCAGAAGTTCAGGAAGCCTTTCTCTGGAGAATCTAGGGACAGATTTTTCCAGCCCCATGCAGGCATATGAGAATTAGCAGTTAGACTGCATTAAAAACAAAGGAGAAACGTGTATTTCAAACTGTTCTGCTTTGTGTTCCTTCACCTTAGGAAATTGCATCTATGTTTGGATTCAGCAAGTTACAAACACGTTTCTTCTAAAAGCTGCATTTGGGTATTCCAGAGTGAATGGGAGTATCAGCTGTAATGAGAAATATCTTGCTCTAAAACTAAAACGGAGCTATCTAGCAGAATGGTTGTCAAGCTGTTCAATCAACTTACAGAGTTAAACTGATGAGTGTGTGCAGCAGTTCAGAAATCCTTTCTTTGGAGAATCTGTAAACAGATATTTCCAGCCTTATAAAGGCATATAAGAATTAGCAGTAAGACCACGTTTAAAAATCAGGAGAAACATCTCTTTCAAACTGCTCTTCTTTGCGCTCTTTCACCCTAGGAAGTGCTGTCTATTTTTGGAGTCAGCGAGTTAGAAACACGATTCTTTTCCAGCTGCGTTTGGATATGCCAGAGTGAATGGGATTATAGGCTGTAATGAGAAATATCATGCTCTAAAACAAAAGCGGAGCTATCTAGTAGAATGGTTGTCAAGCTGTACAATCAAATTACAGAATTGAACTGAGGTGACTGAGCAGCAGTTCAGAAATCCTTTCTTTGGAGAAACTAGAAACAACTATTACAGCCATATACACGCATATAAAAATTAGCACTAACACTGCGTATAAAACACAGGAGAAACGAATATTTCAAACTGCTCTGCTTTGCGCTCGTTCACCTTAGGAAGTTGTATCTATGTTTATATTCAGCGAGTTAGAAACACCTTTCTTATAAAACCTGTGTTGCATATTCCAGAATGAATGGGAGTATAGGCTGTAATGAGGAATATCTTGCTCTAAAATAAAACGGAGCTATCTAGCAGAATGATTGTCAAGCTGCACAATCAACTTACAGAGTTAAACTGATGTGTGTGTGAAGCAGTTCAGAAACAATTTTTATGGAGAATCTAGAAACAGATATTTCCAGGAAAATACAGGCATATAACAATTAGCAGTAAGACTCCCTTTAGAACACAGGAGAAACGGATATTTCTTTTTTTTTTTTTAAACCTGGGATTTGCCATCTGTCTAGTTTCAGTGTACATTTATTTTCTATCAGTATCAGAATCGCTATCCCATTTTCTGTAGGAACCAACTATACCAACCAAAGCACGTGGGTTGTCTGCAGTTTCTCTTGCGTTCAGTCTTCATGCTCCCTCTTTCTTTCTTCCTTACGGATATTTCAAACTGCTCTGCTTTCTATTCGTTCACCTTAGGATGTTGAATCTATGTTTACATTCAGAGAGTAAGAAACACGTTTCTACTAAGAGCTGCGTTTCTATTTTCCAGAGTGAATGGGAGTATAGACTGTAAGGAGAAATATCTGGCTCTAAAACTAAACGCAGCTATCTAGCAGAATGGTTGTCAAGCTGTAAGATCAACTTACAAAGCTAAACTGAAGTGTGTGTGCATCAGTTGAGAAACCCTTTCTTTGGTAAATTTAGAAACAGGTATTTCCCTCCATATACAGGCATATAAGAATTAGCAGCAACAGTGCGTGTAACACACAGGAGAAAAGTATATGTCAAACTGCTATGCTTTGTGTTCGTTCACCATGGGAAGTTGCATCTATGTTCAGATTCAGCGAGTTAGAAACACGTTTCCTCTAAAAGCTGCGTTTGGATATTCCAGAGTTACTGGTAGTATAGGCTGTAATGAGAAATATCTTGCTCTAAAACAAAAACGGAGCTATAGATCAGAATGGTTGTCAAGGTGCAAAATCAGCTTACGGAGTTAAACTTATGTGTGTGTGTAGCCGTTCTGAAATACTTTCTTTGGAGAATCTAGAACAGATATTTTCAACCATATACCGGCACTTAAGAATTAGCAGTAAGACAATGTTTAAAACACAGAAGAAACGTCTATTTCAAACTGCTCTGCCTTGTGTTCATTCACCTTAGGAAGTTGCATCTACGTTTAAATTCAGCGAGTTAGAAACACGTTTCTTCTAAAAGCTGCGTTTGGATATTCCGGAGTGACTGAGACTAAAGCCTGTAATGAGAAATATCTTGCTCTAAAACAAAAACGGAGCT
>NW_022443086.1:0-3986 GCF_009761245.1 Sapajus apella
TATACTCATTACTTTATACTTTTAAACTAAACATATTACAGTGGTAAGCCCTACCATAAAGATATGGCAAACAAGTCTTTAAAAATAGGATCACATTCTACTTACAGATATTTTCACACTTACAAGCATTTTGATTAGAGACAGATTTCTTTATAGGATTACACTTTTTAAGAACTGAATCATTTTTGTCTGCTGGAATAAACTGGGAACTATTTAACTTATTAGGTGTAATTAACTTTTATTTAAAATTTTGAAAAAATTTCCAGCTAGTTTATTGTGGTGAGGAAAGGAGTCTCTTGGCTAACTTTCTTAATTTCTTGCTTAGCAACTGACCTGTTCACATTTCTGTCTCTCATGATACCATTTTACATTCTCTAACTTTTGTAAAATCACCCATCTTATTTAAATATCTAAGTGCATTACCATTGTAAACAGGCACCATAATCTCTAATGATTTTGTCTCTTTTCATTGATTTTCAAAACTTTCTGTGGCTTTCAATCTCACTAATTTTGATAGTGAATTTGATTTTTTTTTTGTCTTTTCAAAGTAAAAGAGCTCTCTGTTTTAGCATTTCACAGAATTTTTTGTGACAATTTCACGAAATCAGTTTGTTTAGCATTATTTGTGTTTTTATCTTGAGGGTTTTGTTTTGTTCTTTATCTGAAAGTACATTTCTAGTTTTTTAATTTTACTTTATTAATAAAATATCTAAAACAGTTCATTTCTTTAAATATATATTTTCTCTAGTTCAAATATTTAATGAATAGTATCTTCATTTTTCATATTTTAAAATGATTTGTTATATTTTAAATTTATTTGATCAGGTGATAGAATTTTTATTTTATTGGTATTAGTTATTTTTTATTTATTTAAAATAAACTATTAACTTTTTTGCAGCAAGGTCATATAATATAGTACATATAATTTTTGGTGTTTTTCCTTTATTGAAAAGTTTCATTCATTTCTTTTCTCTGAAAGTTTTATGTATTCTGCATTTTCTCTTTAAATTCTCACCATAAAATTGCTCATTCAGCCTTCTTTCTTGTAGCTTTCAGTTTTACAAAGTCTTATTTCTTATTTTCCCCCTAATTCTTCTGTCTAAATTTTATGATGGGATAAGGATTTCTGCTATTTTGTTTGTCTCAATTTCATCTTGCAGTTCTAAGTTTTTTAAACGTACTTTGTTGCAATGTGTTGTAGTTCATATAAATTTAATATTTTTTTGTTTTCAGTGATTATTTTGCTTTTATTTTCACTCAAACTCACATGTAACCCTTTTTGCTTTATATTTGGCTTTGATATCATGATATATTTAGTTGATATTTTCTTACCTAAGCAATTATTTTTGTTCTTCGCACATCTCCTCTTCTTTCTCTTTTAAATAGAATATTCTTGGATTTTTTTCTTGAATTCAATCTGAAACTCTATTTTAAAAAGTATAGAAATTTAATCTATTGGCATGCTCTTGTAATTATTATATTTAAACCATTGTAACCATATTTTTATGATTCTGTTTTCTGTTATGTTTCTATGATGTGTCTTCACTTGGGAAAGGGTCATATTTAAGCTTCTTTTACTTCACTTAATTCTGAAATGAAATATAAAACAAATATTGGTATGTTTGCACATAATAATGACTGCTCAGAAAAATCTGACATTTAGAATTTTGTATGTTTAACTTTATACCTGTCCTCTCCTCTTTTCCTTTTTTACCATTCCTCATAGACTGTATATCTGAGAAAAAAAAAGTTTTAAAATAATTCTTATACTTTCTGTAACTGAAGCTGATCATTCATTGCTCTAACTCTGGAAATGCTATTTGGAGGCGAAGTATGTGGTTACGGAGTAGCTGCAGCATTTTCTCAGATCAAATCTGGTAGATAATCTGTGAACATCCCTTCCTTCCTTCCTTCCTTCCTTCCTTCCTTCCTTCCTTCCTTCCTTCCTCCCTCCTTCCCTCCCTCCCTCCCTTCCTTCCTTCCTTCTTTCTCTTTCTTTTTTGTCCTTTTTAGGAAGACTATATATAGTTTTCCATTGCCTGTAGGAAGGTTACAGTCTCAATTGGTACAGCTGATCTCATTGTAATGTAAAGCACTTTTTAAAAGCAGAAAACCACCCATCTTGATTACATTTTAAATAAGAACATGACTAGGACAGGTAAAATCATGCCAGTGGTTTGTATTCCTTTCACACTGAACACTGAGGAAGCATGGTTGCTTTCTCTGTTCTCCACTGGGAAACTTAGGCATGACTAGCTGGCTGTTGTGTGGTTGACAGACTTCCTGGGCCCTTGCTGGGAGAAGCATGAAGTTTAGAATTTTAGCACTTCCACTGACTTCAGTATCTTCTCGTAAACACTGAGACACTCTGCGAGAGTTGCTAAGAGTGGTCAAAGGGACGAAGCCTCTGGTGACGATTTCATTATTGCTGAGTTCATTTATTTACATATCGATTGATCTCATTCTTTATTTACAGCTTTTCTGTTATGTAACTGCCCCATAGAGCTGAGATTCTTTTTTGGAATGAGATATGAAATACTTTAAATGCCTACAAAATTGAATGTATATATTTATCACTGTCTATTTCAGTTTCCAATATAAGCTCCTTAATCAGTTCTGGAAATTCTATTGGCTTATGGTTTAAATTATGGGCTGAGGCACTAATTGTTTGCTTAGGAGGAACAGTTTCAACAGTGGCTACCATTGATTGACACCTTGCCCCTGGCTGCCAGGTTGAAAAACCATGTTGCATGGGTTTTTCTAATGTTATCTGTGGAAGGGTTAATCCTTTTTTATTGTATACTTGATTTTCCAGGTTATTCTTTATTTTAGTAATTCAATATTCTGGAGTATTGTCTCGCTCTCTCTCTATCTCTCTCACTGTTTCTCTCTCTCTCTCTACTAGACTGTTCTAAATGGTTTGGCTTAAACCAATCACTACATTTTACGGTTTTACAACTCCAACAGTTTCAATGGTTGTTCCACCCATCCCTCTTTATTTGAGAATGAAGGTCATCTATATTCTGATTGTGATTCTTGTAGCTGATTTTCCTTTATTTTCCAGGTTATTCTTTATTTTAGTAATTCAATATTCTGGAGTATTCTCTCTCTCTCTTTCTGTCTATCTCTTTCTTTTTATAGTAGACTGTTCTAAATGGTTTGGCTTAAACCAATCACTACATTTTACGGTTTTAAAACTCCAACAGTTTCAATGGTTGTTCCATTCCATCCCTCTTTGAGAATGAAGCTCATCCATATTCTGATTGTGATTCTTGTAGCTGATTTTCCTTTATTTTCCAGGTTATTCTTTATTTTAGTACTTCAGTATTCTGGAGAATTCTCTCTCAATTTCTTTTCTGCTTCAAGACTGTACTAAATAGTTCTGTTTGAAGCAATCACTACATTTTATGGTTTAATACTCAAACAGATTCAGTGGTTGTTCCATTTCATCCCTCTTTATTTGAGAATGAAGGTCATCTATATTTTGATTGTGATTCTTATAGCTGTTAATTTTATTTTTATTTTTATTTTTATTCTTTTTAATTTCTTTTTTTTCCCCATTTATTTATTTTATTGCATTTTAGGTTTTGGGGTACATGTGAAGAACATGCAAAATTGTTGCATAGGAACACACGTGGCAGTGTGATTTGCTGCCTTCCTCCCCATCACCTACATCTGGCATTTCTCCCCTTGCTATCTCTCCCCAGCTTCCCACCCCCCACCGTCCCTCCCCTATTTCCCCCCAACTGACCCCAGTGTGTAGTGCTCCCCTCCCTGTGTCCATGTGTTCTCATTGTTCAACACCCGCCTATGAGTGAGAACATGCGGTGTTTGATCTTCTGCTCTTGTGTCAGTTTGCTGAGAATGATGGTTTCCAGGTTCATCCATGTCACTACAAAGGACCCTAACTCATCGTTTTTGATGGCTGCATAATATTCCATGGTATATATGTGCCACATTTTCCCTATCCAGTCTATCATCGATGG
>NW_022443087.1:0-918 GCF_009761245.1 Sapajus apella
GCGAGTTAGAAACAGGTTTCTCCAAATAGCGGCGTTTGGATATTCCTGAGTGAATGGGAGTATAGGGTGTAATGAGAAATATCGGGCTCTAAAACAAAAACGAAGCTATGTAGCAGAATGATTGTCAAGGTGTATATTCAACTTAGAGAGATAAACAGATATGTGAATGTAGCAGTTCAGAAAACCTTTCTTTGGGGAATCTGGAAAGTTATATTTCCAGCCATGTACAGGCTCATATGATTAAGTGGTAACATCGCGTCTAAACCACAGGAGAAACATCTCTTTCAAACTGCTCTGCTGTGTGTTCGTTCACCTTCGGAGGTAGCATCTATGTTTAGATTCAGCGAGTTAGAAACACGTTTCTCCAAAAAGCGGAGTTTGGATATTCCTGAGTGAATGGGAATATAGGGTGTAATGAGAAATATCGGGCTCTAAAACAACAACTGAGGTATGTAGCAGAATGATTTTCAAGGTGTATATTAAACTTAAAGAGTTAAACAATTGTGTGAATGTAGCAGTTCACTAAAACTTTCTTTCGAGAATCTGGGAAGAGATATTTCCAGCCATACAGAGACTCTTAAGAATTAGCTTTAAGATCGCATCTAAATCATACGAGAAACGTCTCTTTTAAACTGCTCCACTGTGTGTTCGTTCACCTTAGGGAGTTGCATCTATGTTTAGATTCTGCGAGTTAGAAACACGTTTCTCCAAAAAGCTCCGTTTGGATATTCCTCAGTGAATGGGAGTATAGGTTTTAATGAGAAATATCTGGCTCTAAGACAAAATCGGTGTTGTGTAGCAGAATGATTGTCAACGTGTATGTTCAATTTACAGAGTTAAATAGATGTGTAAATGTAGCAGTTCAGAAACACTTTCTTTGCAGAATCTGGAAAGAGGTATTTCCAGCCATATACAGAC
>NW_022443087.1:928-1546 GCF_009761245.1 Sapajus apella
GTCTCTTTCAAACTGCTCCGCTGTGAGTTCGTTCACCTTAGGAAGATGCATCTAAGTTTAGATTCAGCGAGTTAGAAACACGTTTCTCCAAATAGCGGAGTTTGGATATTCCTGAGTTAATGGAAGTATAGGGTGTTTTGAGAAATATATGGCTCTGAAACAAAAGCGGAGCTATGTAGCAGAATGATTGCCAAGGTGTATATTAAATTACAGAGTTAAACAATTGTGTAACCCTTTCTTTGGAGAATCTGGAAAGAGACATTTCCAGCCATATGCAGACTCTTAAGAATTAGCTTTAAGATCGCATCTAAATCATACGAGAAACGTCCCTTTCAAACTGCTCCACTGTGTGTTCGTTCACCTTAGGAAGTCGCATCTATGTTTAGATTCAGCGAGTTAGAAACACGGTTCTCCAAAAAGCTGCGTTTGGATATTCCTGAGTGAATGATAGTATAGGGTTTAATGAGAAATATCTGGCTCTAAAACAAAAACGGGGCTATGTAGCAGAATGATTTTCAAGGTTAATGTTCAACTTAAAGAGGTAAACAGATGTGTGAATGTAGCGGTTCAGAAACACTTTCTTTGGAGAATCTGGAAAGAGATATTTCCAGGTATAAA
>NW_022443087.1:1556-3979 GCF_009761245.1 Sapajus apella
AGTGTAATGAGAAATATCTGTCTCTAAAACAACAACGGATCTATGTAGCAGAATGATTGTCAAGGTGTATATTAAACTTACAGAAGTAAACAATTGTGTGAATGTAACAGTTGAATAACTCCTTCTTTAGAGAATCTGGAAAGAGATATTTCCAGCAATATACAGACCCTTAAGAATTAGCTATAAGATCGCGTCTAAATCACATTAGAAACGTCTCTTTCAAACTGCTCTGCTGTGTGTTCGTTCACCTTCGGAGGTAGCATCTATGTTTAGATTCAGCGAGTTAGAAACACGTTTCTCCAAAAAGCGGCGTTTTTATATTCCTGAGTGAATGGGAGTATAGGGTTTAATGAGAAATATTGGGCTCTAAAACAACAACGGAGCTATATATCAGAATGATTGTCAAGGTGTATATTCAACTTAGAGAGCTAAACAGATATGTGAATGTAGCAGTTCAGAAAACCTTTCTTTGGAGAATCTGGAAAGAGATATTTCCAGCCATATAAAGGCTACGAAGAATTAGCGGTAAGATCGCGTCTAAACCATAGGAGAATCGTCTCTTTCAAACTGCTCTCTTATGTGTTCGTTCACCTTCAGAACTTGCATCTATGCTTAGATTCAGCGAGTTACAAACACGTTTCTCCAAAAAGCGGCGTTTGGATATTCCTGAGTGAATGGGAGTGTAGGGTGTAATGAGAAATATCTGGCTCTAAAACAACAACGTAGCTATGTAGCAGAATGATTTTCAAGGTGTATATTAAACTTACAGAGTTAAAAAATTGTGTGAATGTAGCAGTTCACTAACCCTTTCTTTCGAGAATCTGGGAAGAGATATTTCCAGCCATATACAGACTCTTAAGATTTAGCTTTAAGATCTCATCTAAATCATACGAGAAACGTCTCTTTTAAACTGCTCCACTGTGTGTTCGTTCACCTTAGGGAGTTGCATCTATGTTTAGATTCTGCGAGTTAGAAACACGTTTCTCCAAAGCTCCGTTTGGATATTCCTCAGTGAATGGGAGTATAGGGTTTAATGTGAAATATCTGGCTCTAAGACAAAATCGGAGCTATGTAGCAGAATGACTGTCAAGGTGTATGTTCAATTTACAGAGTTAAACAGATGTGTAAATGTAGCAGTTCAGAAACACTTTCTTTACAGAATCTGGAAAGAGATAATTCCAGCCATATACTGGATTATAAGATTTAGCGGTAAGATCGCGTCTAAACCACAGGAGAAACAACTCTTAAACTGCTCTGCTGTGTGTTCGTTGACCTTAGGAAGTTGAATCTATATTTTGATTCAGCAATATAGAAACACGTTTCTTCTAAAAGGTACGTGTCGATATTCTAGAGTGATTGGGAGTATACAGTGTAATGAGAAATATCTGGCTCTAAAACAAAAACCAAGCTATGTAGCAGAATGATTGTCAAGGTGTATATTAAACTTACAGAGTTAAACCATTGTGTGAATGTAGCAGTTCACTAACCCTTTCTTTGGAGAATCTGGAAAGAGATATTTCCAGCCATAAACAGGCTCAATAGAATTAGCGGTGAGATCGCGTCTAAACCACTGGAGAAACGACTCTTTTAAACTGCTCTGCTGTGTGTTCGTTGACTTTAGGAAGTTGCATCTATGTTTCGATTCAGCGAGTTGGAAACACGTTTCTTCTAAAAGCTGCGTTTGGATGTTCCTGAGTGAATGGGAATAATGGGTGTAATGAGAAATATCTGGCTCTAAAACAAAAGTGGAGCTATGTAGCAGAATGATTGTCAAGGGTAAATTAAACTTACAGAGTTAAACAGATATGTGAATGTAGAAGTTCAGAAAACTTTTCTTTGGACAATCTGGAAAGATATATTTCCACCCATATACAGGCTCCTAAGAATTAGTGGTAAGATCACGTCTAATCCACAGGAGAATCGTCTCTTTCAAGTTGCTCTCTTATGCGTTCGTTCACCTTCGGAAGTTGCATCTATGGTTAGATTCATCGAGCTAGAAAAACTTTTCTTCTAAACGCTGCGTTTGGATATTCCTGAGTGAATGGGAATAATGGGTGTAATGAGAAATATCTGGCTCCTAAACAAAAGCGTAGCTATGGAGCAGAATGATTGTTAAGGTGTATATTAAACTTACAGAGTTAAACCATTGTGTGAATGTCGCAGTTCACTAACCCTTTCTTTGGAGAATCTGGAAAGGGATATTTCCAGCCATATACAGACTCTTAAGAATTACCTTTATATCACATCTAAATCATACGAAAAACATCCCTTTCAAACTGCTCCACTGTGTGTTCCTTCACCTTAGGAAGTTGCATCTATGTTTAGATTCAGCGAGTTAGAAACACGTTTCTGCAAAAAGCTGCGTTTGGATATTCGTGAGTGAATCGGAGTATAGGGTTTAATGAGAAATATCTGGCTCTAAA
>NW_022443088.1:0-255 GCF_009761245.1 Sapajus apella
CCGTTTTTGTTTTACAGCCAGATACTTCTCATTACCCCCTATACTCCAATTCACTCAGGAATATCCAAACGCAGCTTTTAGGAGAAACGTGTTTCTAACTCGCTGAATCTAAACATACATGCAACTTCCGACGGAGAACGACCACACAGCGGAGCACTTTGAAAGAGAAGTTTCTCTTGTGGTTTAGATGCGATCTTAAAGCTAAACCATAGGAGCCTGTATATGGCTGGAAATATCTCTTTCCAGATTCTCCAA
>NW_022443088.1:265-3979 GCF_009761245.1 Sapajus apella
GTATATGGCTGGAAATATCTCTTTCCAGATTCTCCAAAGAAAGGGTTTCTGAACTGCTACATTCACACAGCTGTTTAACTATATATGTTGAATATACACCTTGACAATCATTCAGCTACATAGCTCCGTTTTTGTTTTAGAGCCAGATATTTCTCATTACACCCTATACTCCCATTCACTCAGGAATATCCAAACGTCGCTATTTGGAGAAACGTGTTTCTAAGTCGCTGAATCTAAACATAAATGCAACTTCCGAAGGTGAACGAACACACGAGAGCATTTTGAAAGAGACGTTTCTCCTGTTTTTTAGACGCAATCTTATAACTAATTCTTAAGAGTCTGTATATTGCTGGAAATATCTCTTTCCAGATACTCCAAAGAAAGGGTTATTCAACTGCTACATTAATACAATTTTTTAACTCTGTAAGTTTAATATACACCTTGACAATCATTCTGCTACATACCTCCGTTGTTCTTTTAGAGCCAGATATCTCTCACTACACTGTATACTCCCATTCACTCAAGAATATCGACACGCAGCTTTTAAAAGAAACTTGTTTCTAACTCGCTGAATCGAAACATAGATGCAACTCCCTAAGGACAACGAACACACAGCACAGCAGTTTGAAAGAGGCGTTTCTCCTGTGGTTTAGACGCGATCTTACCGCTAATTCTTATGAGCCTGTTTATGGCTGGAAATACCTCTTTCCAGATTCTCCAAAGAAACGGTTTCTGAACTCCTACATTCACACGTCTGTTTAACTCTATATGTTGAATATACACCTTGACAATCATTCAGCTACAAAGCCCGGTTTTTGTTTTAGAGCCAGATATATCTCATTACACCCTATACTCCCATTCACTCAGGAATATCCAAAGGCAAATTTTAGAAGAAACTTGTTTGTAACTCGCTGAATCGAAACATAGATGCAACTTCCTAATGTGAACCAAACACAGGAGAGCAGTTTGAAAGAGACGTTTCTCCTGTCGCTTAGATGCGATCTTACCGCTAATTCTTAGGAGCCTGTATATCGTTGGAAATATCTCTTTCCAGATTCTCCAAAGACAGGTTTTCTGAACTGCTACATTCACATATCTGTTTAAATCTCTAAGTTGAATATACACCTTGAAAATCATTCTGCTACATAGCTACGTTGTTGTTTTAGAGCCCGATATTTCTCATTACAACCTATACTCCCATTCACTCAGGAATATCCAAATGCCGCTTTTTGGATAAACGTGTTTCTAACTCGCTGAATCTAAACATAGATACACCTTACGAAGGTGAACGAACACATAAGAGAGCAGTCTGAAAGAGACGTTTCTCCTGTGGTTTAGATGCGATCATAAAGCTCATTCTTATAAGCCTGTGTATGGCTGGAAATATCTCTATCCAGATTCTCCAAAGAAAGTGTTTCTGAACTGCTACATTCACACATCTGTTTAACTCTGTACGTTGAACATACACGTTTACAATATTTCTTCTACATAGCTCCGTTTTTGTTTTAGAGCCAGATATTTCTCATTTCACCCACTTCTCCCAATAACATAGGAATATCCAAACGGAGCTTTTAGATGAAACCTGTTTCTAACTCGCTGAATCTAAACATAGAGGCAACTTCATAATGTGAACCAAACACAGCAGAGCAGTTTGAAAGAGATTTTTCTCCTGTTGTTTAGACGCGATGTTACCGCTAAATCTTATGAGGCTGTATATGGCTGGAAATATATCTTTCCAGATTCAACAAAGAAAGTGTTTCTGAACTGCTGCATTCACACATCTGTTTAACTCAGTAAGTTGAACATACACTTTGACAATCATTCGGCTACATAGCTCCGTTTTTGTTTTAGAGCCAGATATTTCTCATTAAACCCTATACTTCCATTCACTCAGCAATATCTAAACGCAGCTTTTTGGAGAAGCGTGTTTCTAACTCGCAGAATCTAAACATATATGCATCTTCCTAAGCTGAACGAACACACAGTGGAGCAGTTTGAAAGATACGTTTCTCGTATGATTTAGATGCGATAATAAAGCTAATTCTTAAGAGTCTGTATATTGCTGGAAATATCTCTTTCCAGATTCTCCAAAGAAAGGGTTACTGAAATGCTAAATACACACAGTTGTTTAACTCTGTAAGTTTAGTATACATCTTGACAATCATTCTGTTACATAGCTCCGTTTTTGTTTTAGAGCCCGATATTTCTGATTACACCCTATACTCCCATTCACTCAGGAATATCCAAACTCCGCTTTTTCGAGAAACGTGTTTCTAACTCGCTGAATCTAAATATAGATGCAACTTCTTAAGGTGAACGAACACACAGCAGACCAGTTTGAAAGAGACGTTTCTAATGTGATTTAGACGCGATATTTTAGCTAATTCTTCAGAGTCTGTATATGGATGGAAATATCTCTTTCCAGATTCTCCAAAGAAAGGGTTTCTGAACTGCTACATTCACACAATTGTTTAACTCTATAAGTTTAATATAGACCTTGACAATCGTTCTGGTACATAGCTCCGTTGTACTTTTAGAGCCAGATATTTCTCATTACACTGTATACTCCCATTCACTCAAGAATATCGACACGCAGCTTTTAGAAGAAACGTGTTTCTAACTCGCTGAATCGAAACATAGATGCACCTTCCTAAGGTCAACGAACACACAGCAGAGCATTTTGAAAGAGACGTTTCTCCTGTGGTTTAGATGCGATCTAACCGCTAATTCTTATGAGCCTGTTTATGACTGGGAATATCTCTTTCCAGATTCTCCAAAGAAAGGGTTTCTGAACTCCTATCTTCACAGCTTGACAATCATTGTGCTACATAGCTCCGTTTTTGTTTTAGAGCCAGATATTTCTCATTGCACCCTATACTCCCAATATCCCAGGAATATCCAAACGCAGCTTTTAGAAGAAACGTGTTTCTAACTCGCCGAATCTAAATATAGATGCAACTTCCTAAGGTGAGCGAACACAGAGCAGATTAGTATGAAAAAGACGTTTCTCCTGTGGTTTAGACGCGATCTTACCGCTAAATATTATGAGCCTGTATATGGCTGGAATTATCTCTTTCCAGATTCTCCAAAGAAAGGGTTTCCAAACTGCTGCATTCACACATCTGTTTAACTCTGTAAGTTGAACATAAACCTTGACAATCATTCTGCTACATAGCTCCGTTTTTGATTTAGAGCCAGATATTTCTCATTAAAACCTATACTCCCATTCACTCAGGGATATCCAAACGCAGCTTTTTGGAGAAACGTGTTTCTAACTCGAAGAATCTAAACATAGATGCAACTTCCGAAGGTGAACGAACACACATTGGAGCAGTTTCAAAGAGACGTTTCTCGTATGATATAGATGCGATCTTAAAGCTAATTCCTAAGAGCCTATATATGGTTGGAAATATCGCTTTCCAGATTCTCTAAAGAAAGGGCTAGTGAACTGCTATATTGACACAACTGTTTACCTCTGTAAGTTTAATATTCACCTTCACAATCATTCTGCTACATCGTTCCGCTTTTGTTTTAGAGCCCGATATTTCTCATTACACCCTATACTCCCATTCACTCAGGAATATCCAAACGCCGCATTTTGAAGAAAGGTGTTTCTAACTCTCTGAATCTAAACAAAGATGCAACTTCCGAATGTGACAGCAGAACGGTTTGAAAGAGACGTTTCTAATGTGATTTAAACGCGATCTTATAGCT
>NW_022443089.1:0-3979 GCF_009761245.1 Sapajus apella
GATCTATGCATGGAAGCTATATATTTCCCATAAGTGAATGTAAGTTGTCTCAACTTTCTGAATGAATGAACTTTCAAGGCCATCATTATTGCTAGCTCTTAAAATACTACTGACACAGTCCTAACTCTGACAGTAGAAGATACAACCAACACTCTGGTAATTCCCACCAGGTCTGCCCAGTCAAAGAACCATGCTCTTGTTTCCAAATGCCTGTTAGGAGATATCAGTTATTTTATTACAGAATATTTAAAAGGCAGTAATACTTGCAGCGGTAACAGCAGTAGTTTTAAGTGACTAAAGCCACACTATGACAACTAGGGAAATAATTATGTTTGACAAATCATTTTACGCGTAATTGAATGCATATCAAACTGCAGCATACAGTAATACATTCATCCATTTCACTTAGTGAATGGTGGTAAAATAATCCATGGTAACAAGTATGATTCTTGCCTTCATGGAACTTATGAGGGGAAGAAGACAAGTTAGTAAAAGAAAATAACATATTAATTAATCAATAATTACGAACTGCAATAGTGATATGATAGAAAGAAGGTGATGTGACAGAAGGCAGATACCTGAATTCTGCTATTCTTGACAATGTGGGCAGAAGCCTCTCTGATGGAGTACCAGTTTAGCTTGCTACAGGCCTAGAGAAGAGCATGTAGAACAGAGAACTGAAAAGGTTCTAAAGCAGGTAAGAGTTTGTCTTGCTCAGGGAACAGAATAGAAGTCATTGTGTTTTGATTTAATTACCACGCTTTCCATAATGGTTCATTTCTTTTGGCCTATTCATTGCTGGTGATTTTCAAAGGAATCTCACTACTCTTTTGCATTTTGTCTCTATGGCAACATTGGGAAGTTTTACCTCTAGCATTATAACATGATCTAGTGACCTGACACATTTGTGGTAAACAGTACCCACATATTCAGCAGCTCTTTGGTTTTCTCTCCACGAACCACAATTTTTTCTATTCTGTGTATGAGCATATCCTAGCATCCCTGTACATACCCACATAAATGTCTACAAGCCTATGAATTATTCTCTGTAAATAAAAATTTATCTCAATTTCCCCCAATGTTCATAATTCTCCTGAGGGTGTGAAAGGATCCGGTAGATGAAGGTCTTTCTGGAACTGTTCAAACAAAAGGCCCAGAGACCACCTGGTAGGTAAGGAGCTCACCTGGTCTGGATGTTGAGTCTGTCTCTTCCGCTCTGTTATCTCACAGAAGGTCAGTTCACTTGTTCAGGTCCCAGGAAGAGAGCCCAGGTTTGTCCTCAGTTTATGACACACCCAACTTCTGATGACTCTCCTGTTACCTACATCCATGGAGATACGTTATTTATTAACGGAACAAGTATCTGTCTGTAACAGAAAACAGAAAGATAAATTAATATATACTGACTTTGACATTTCACCAAACTAATGTCAAATACCCAAGTTGCAATACCACACACCCCAGGGTAGGTTTATACAATTCAATGGAGGAGAAAGTCTTTCAGAAACAGAAGGATCTGAATTGATAAATATGTGTGTAAGGACTCTGGGCTTGAGTGTCATTGTCCAGCCATGTTTCACAGGTATGATCTGTCAGGGAAGGACCAGAGTTCCCTGTGCTCTCAGAAGGGAGGGCTCACAGAGGTCATCTCTGGTTCCCAGGAATGGCAGTTGCACAGATCTTGGAGACTATCCCGCAGAGCTGACCTGTTATAAAGTTTGTGTCTGAAGCTGTCACTGACATCCCCAGTCTACATATTTTCACACAGAAGTGTTTAGAGGTCTGGCCACATCTTCAGAGTCACACATTGAGAAGGATGGCAGTATGTCCCACTACCTTCTCCTGAGATCTCAGACAGAATCTTGAACTCCAAAAGGTTGCAGAGGGCAGCTCTCAGGTGTTTTTTTAAAGTGACCCACTCCCTGGGACAGGGAGCTTCCTTCTAATCATGACAGGTGTTCTGAACTAAAATAAACATCAGATGAATCCAGGCTTGTCTGATTTCATTGATTATTACATTCAGCTCCTGTTTCAATGTGTCTGAATAGGTAAATGACAATTTAGATGACCTGAATGTGAGGTTTGTCTTATGTGAATTTTTAAGGGTAGAGCAGCATTGACCCTATTCCAAAATCTGTCCATGATCCATGATCACACTTATCTCCCAGACCGGTTTCTTCAGCACATCTCCCTACCTGGAAGAAGAGGACTCTGGGCTTGGGGAGGGGAGGCCCCAGGAAGACAACTGAGTTCTCAGAGGGCACAGCCAGCATCCTCCTCCCAGGGAGAGCCTGAAAGACTGGGGCCTGCTCATCCCTTTTCACTGCTCCATACAAAGGCACCACCCACATGCAAATCCTCACTTAGGCACCCACAGGAAACCACCACACGTTTCCTTAAATTCAGGGTCCTGCTCACATGGGAAATGCTTTCTGAGAGTCATGGACCTCACATGCAAGAGCATGAAACACCTGTGGTTTTTCCTCCTCCTGGTGGCAGCTCCCAGACGTGAGTGTCTCAGGGGTGCAGATATGAATTTATGGGAGCTGCCTCTGAGCCCAGGGCTCACCGTGTGTCTCTCTGTTCACAGGTGTCCTGTCCCAGGTGCAGCTGCAGCAGTGGGGCCCAGGACTGGTGAAGCCTTCGGAGACCCTGTCCCTCACCTGCGATATCTATGGTTACTCCATCAGTAGTGGTTACTGGTGGAGCTGGATCCGCCAGCCTCCAGGGAAGGGGCTGGAGTGGATTGGGAGAATCTATTATAGTGGGAGCACCTACTACAACCCGTCCCTCAAGAGTTGAGTCACCATATCAGCAGACCCGTCCAAGAACCAGTTCTCCCTGAGGCTGAACTCTGTGGCCGCGACAGACACGGCCGTGTATTACTGTGCAAGACACAGTGAGGGGAGGTGAGTGTGAGCCCAGACACAAACCTCCCTGCAGGGAGGCGGCGGGGTGGGCACAGGTGCTGCTCAGGACCAGCAGGGGGTGCGCAGGGCCCACAGAGCCCGAGGCCGGGTCTGGAGCACGTGCAGGGAGAGCAGGGCTTCCTCATCTGCTCAGTGGGCTCCCTCCCCGCCAGCACTGGAGCTGTGTCCAGGGCTCCTTTCTTTATTATCTGTGGTTCTGCTTCCTCACATCCTTGTGCCAGCAAAGAAAGGAGGAAGACATTTTTCTCTTACAGTTGAAGTTTCGACAATTACTAGGAACTTTCCTACATGTTAGTGCGTGACCCATTACAACTTATTGGTTTAAAAAAATGCTAATTCTTCCCAGCATCTCCTGATTTGTGTCATCAATTGAATTGTGCCCTCTTTGAAATTCATATGCTGAAACCTTAAATCCAATGGATCTATATTGGAGAACAGAATCGTAAGGATATAATTAAGGTTAAATTTGGTCATAAGTGTGAGAACCTAATGCAATAGACCTGTTGTCTTTGTAAGAAGATGAAATAACACCATAGACCTCTCATTTTTCACGTGCACGCAGAGAAGAGCCATGTTGAGACGTAGTGCACTAGAAGGTGGCCCTGTGCAGCCAGGAAGAAGCCTCACCAAGAACCAACCCTGACAGCACCTTGATCTTCAACATTCAGACTGCAGAATTGTGATAAAAATCAGTGTTTGTTCTTTAAACCACCCACAACTGTTTTCTTCTTATGAAGGCCCACACAGACTAATCCCAAATAACTCTGTTAGCTCTGTCTCCTGGAAGAAGAAGCAGCCCCCTGAGGCTGGGCACAGCTCTCAGATTTCCACATGAAATCGGCAAAAATAGTAGTTCTCATATAAAATTGTGTCATGGCCCTGTTGGCCATTTTTGATCAAGGTCTCTGAAACAATCCCTGGTGTCTGTAACACACAAGATGTCTTTTATCTTTTGTTTGGAAATAACAAATGGACAATGAGTACCAGCTGGATGGAGACTGACCACTGACCATCTTCTGCTGTCTCATAAGTATGTCACAGAAAACCAC
>NW_022443090.1:0-3978 GCF_009761245.1 Sapajus apella
TTGACCCCATTATAAAAAAGAGAAGTGAACAACATTGATATAAAAGACACAGTCACAGATGACAATTTATTTTTGATTCTGGCTATTTATTTGGCCTCCTAATTCCCCTTCCATGCACTCTCTTTTTAACTTGAAAGCACCAACTGCCCTTTGCTTAAGGGTTTTGTAAGAATGAAAGTACATCAGAGATTAATTGCTACATAAATAATACTAGCTACCATTTATTGAACACTCGAGCACCGTGCTAGGGACTTCATGAGCTTTAAATTCTGTGAGGCAGGTTTTATGGCACCGTTTAAAAAGTTAGTAATAGGGCTTAATGAGACAGATTAATTTCAGTTTAGTGAATGGTTAAGTCTTTGAAGTCGGGTTGGCCAGGCGCGGTGGCTCTCGCCTGTAATCCTAGCACTTTGGGAGGCTGAGGTGGGTGGATCACCTGGGGTAAGGAGTTCAAGACCAGCCTGGCCATCATGGTGAAACCCCATCTTTATTTTTTTTTTTTTTTTAAAAAAAAGAAGAAGAAGTCAGGTCACCTGGGTTTGAATCCCTGTTCACTATTTTCTAGTTCTCTAGTTCTGAGATCTTGGGAAAACTAGTTAACATTTATTCAGTGAGAGAAAGTAAAGAGCAGAAGGAGTTCAGGGCCCAACTTAGAGGGATTGTTTTCAAACAAGAAGTGACAATAAGCCCAGTGTTGAAGGAGGAGTGGGAGTTAGGCAAGGCAGAGGAGGAGGAGGTGTGGGGAGAGTTTAGGCAGAGGGAACAGCATGTGTGAAGGCCCTTGGCTGGGACTGGGCTTGGTGGTTCCTGGACTGGAGGGGCCTGTGTGGGTGGAATTTAGTGTGCAAAGGGGAGGGGTATGATGCAGAGTTTGTGAGGGTAGCAGGGGCCCCTCTAAGAATCATGACATGGACTTGGCATTTTGTTTCTGTTTGAACACTATCACTCAGGCCACCTGCAGAGTGTGTTGGAGGATGCAGGGAAGGAGACCCAGTGAGAGGCTGGGGCAGGAGTCTAAGATAGAGATGCATTTGAATAAAGTAGGAGTGGAAAGGAGATGTAGGAGATGGATTCAAAATAAGTTCAAGGCTAGCCAGGAGCGATGGCTCACACCTGTAATCCCAGCACTTTGGGAGGTCGAGGCGGGTAGATCACCTGAGGTCAGGAGTTCGAGACCAGCCTGACCAACATGGTGAAACCCCGTCTCTATTAAAAATATAAAATTAGCCAAGGCTGGTGGCACATGCCTATAATCTCAGCTACTTGGGAGGCTGAGGCAGCAGAATCGCTTGAACCCAGAAGGTGGAGTTTCCAGTGAGCTGACATTGTACCACTGCACTCCAGCCTGGGCAACAAGAGTGAAACTCCGTCTCAAAAATAAATAAATAAATAATTCCAGGTAAATAGCATGTAGGGTTGAATTAGACTTGGTGGGTGAAGCAGAGGGTGGAACTAAGGATGACTTCCAGTTTTCTAGCTTCAGTAATTAGTCAGATGGTGGTATCATTGATGGGAAGGCTAAGAGGATAACGTGGTTTGGGACATCTTAAGACATGTCTAAGTGACCATGGTGTAAAGTACATAGCCAAATACACTGGAGCTCAGATGTGAGATCGGTGCCTATCTGAGCATGGATGTGGTCATCAATATATGGATGGCATTTACAGCCAGGCCAATGCATAAGATCACCGAAGGGGGAAGTTAACGGAGACGGGAGAATGGGTCCCAGATTTGAGCCTCTGGAATTTCCAACACACGAAGCCTGGGTAGAAGAGGAGAAGCCTGCCAAGAGAACCTAGAAGGAGTTGGCCAAAACGAAACAAGGATAGTAAAAGTACCACTCCTATAATATTGAGATTAAATGAACGAGTATATTAAAAAGTGTTTAACTTCTTACAGTCCCCATCCTTAGCAGGGTTAATATGGTCATTATTAAATTCTACTTTCTATGGCAAAGTACTGATTGGTTGGTGGGTATTAAAAGGTGAACAAGGGCTGGGCATGGTGGCTCACGCTTGTAATCCAAGCACTTTGGAGGCCAAGGCGGGCGGATCACCTGAGGTTGGGAGTTCAAGACCAGCCTGACCAACATGGTGAAACCCCGTCTTAAAAAAAAAAAAAAAAAGGTGAACAGGACATATCCCTGCTGGGTATGGTGGTTCATACTAGTAATCCCAGCACTTTGGGAGGCCGAGGTGGGAGGATCTCTTGAGCCCAGGAGTTTGAGATAAGCCTGGGCAACATAGTGAGACCTTGTCTCTACCAAAAAAAGCAAAGAAATGAAAAAAATCAAAACTAAGGCTGGGCGCGGTGGCTCACACCTGTAATCCTAGCACTTTGGGAGGCTGAGGCGGGCGGATCACGAGGTCAAGAAATCGAGATCGTCCTGGCCAACACGGTGAAACCCTGTCTCTACTAAAAATACAAAAAAAATTAGCCGGACGTGGTGGCACATGCCTATGGTCCCAGCTACTCGGGAGGCTGAGGCAGAAGAATTGCTTGAACTCAGGAGGCAGAGGTTGCAGTGAGCCAAGATTGTGCCACTGCACTCCAGCCTGGTGACAGAGCAAGACTTTGACTCAAAAAAAAAAAAAAAAAATCAAAACTAAAAAAATTAGCCGGTTGTAGTGGTGCACGCCTGTAAACGCAGCTACTTGATAGGCCGGGGAGGGAGGATCACTTGAGTTTGAGCTGCAGCCTGATCAAGAGTAAAACCCTGTCCCTACCAAAAAAAAAAAAAAAAAAAAAAAAAAAAAAAAGACATAGCCGCTAGGCTGAGAAACCCATTATTTAGTAGAGAACATAATTATGGAGAAATAGATAAAAAGAAGGCAAGTGGCATTTGAAATGGGCCTTGAAGAAAGGGCGGATTTGGATATTGAGAGAGGGGAGAAGGAAGGACAAATGAAGACAGGAAAGTGTAATAAAAATTCCACAATCTTCAGAGTAAAATGCGGTGTCTGGGATGCCAGAACTGTGTATTGGTCCCTTTGACTAAATCTCAGGCAGTTGGTAGACAGATGCCACGCCAGGGGAACTTTGTATGTGGTGGCTGCAGCAACGCAGTGATTTTCATTGTCATTTGATCAAATAATGTCTCCTAGCAGTGTGAAGACGCCTGTTACCAGTCAGGTGTAGCACCACATCCAGCTACCATGAGTAATTGGCATATCCCCCTGGAAAAACCATCCAAGATGTAGATGTTATATTCTGATTATTTGCTTGGATTTAAAAATGCCCAACAAATGACACGCTTTGCCTTAATAGCAGCAATTAATAGTGTTCTTCATAGATTATGTAAATAACCGTCATTCTCATTATTATTGCTATAACACTCTAGGAGTTCCAATTATACCTGCAGTGGCTGCACTAACAACCATTTAATTCCAGTTTTGCCACTGACAGATACTGTGACCTTCAGCAGTTATTCAACTCCTCTGTTTCACATCTGTTAGCTGTAAAAGCAGAATAACACTTTAAAGGCATCCAAACACTGTTAGGATGAATTGCATAAGTGCCTAGAAGTCCCATAAATTCTTCAGACTAAAACATAAATTTGCAGTGAAAGGATGATAGGTACTGTCTTTCACTCCTGTGCAGAGTGGAATTAATTACTAACCTGCTTAATATCTTGCGCGTCTTTTCTCTGTGGCCCCTTTCTTTAAGTGCCTCTTAAACAGATTGGCTTCATTGGATGTAAGTTCCATTTTTCTAGCTGTAGTCGGACCTAAGGAGAACCTCTTCACTGAATTTTGCTGTTTAGATTCTTTGCAACCACGTTTAGTTTTTCACAGATTTACTAGTCTGGAGGTTGGAGTGAAATTTCTGCTCACAATGAGTTTTAGAGGTGTCAACTCCATAAAGCGTTCTGTGAAGAGTCAGTGGCTCCCTCTGCCACTGAAGTTTAAAGATAATTCGCCTGAATCCCTTCAGCCAAATGAAGCTTTCTAATCAATTATGGACAGAGAGGATGAAATA
>NW_022443091.1:0-3976 GCF_009761245.1 Sapajus apella
GGAGCTGGGTGAGCTTAGAGAGGAAAGCTCCACTAAGGCTCCCAAACTGGGAAGGAGCCATGGCCCAGGCAGGAGGACTGAGGACCTTGAGTGATGGCCCGGGGCTTCCAGCACATGACCTAGGGGTACCAGGAGCAGGCTGGCAGGAGCAGGGGGTGGGCAGATAGCACCCTGTGGACTCAGTGCCAGACAAGAGGCAGCGTTTTTGTCCAAGACCCTCCAACCACAGGCTCCAGGGCCTGCTCACCTTGCCCCTGCTCCTGCTGCTGCTGCTGCTCCAGCTTTCGCTCCTTCACGCTGTGCCGCTTGGCCTTGCCAATGCCCCCAGCTTGGTGGATGGACTCTAGCAGAGTGGCCTGGCCCTCAGAGGGGTCGCCCACTTCCCTGAGAGCTCCCTCAACTGGAGGTGGGAGGTGGGGAACAGGATAAGGAGGAAAGGCTGCTCAGGCAGGGCTGGGGAAGCTTATCATGTCCAAGACCCTGCTAGGAGGGAGGGCACCTCCCCTCGAACGAGGAGGTTCGTGTTGGGGATGCTGAGCCTTTGAAGACTCTGTGGGGCCTGGGCACACAGAACCTGGGCACTGACTTCTGCAACACCAGAGTCAAGGTGATGTGGGTGCAGACACTCCCTGACCTTCTCCAGCCCCCACCCTACACAGCTGGACCCCCCAGCTAGCCATGCACTGACAGTCTCAGCTGCAAATATGAGCCAGTAGAGGGGTTTTGTGCCACTTCTGGATCCTAGAGACAGATGGGAGATATAACAGTAAAGCTGAAATGCTGTAATTTCAGGGACACTGAATCATTTGTTGCTGTAGTTTGTCATTAGACCTTCTTTCCATAGTTTATTAGGCCTCTTCTTTCCATTGGTTTAACTTGGAATGGGGAACCCAGAGCCTCACTTGTTCAGGCCCCCTCTGCCCAAGAGGTGAGAATTCCAGAGCTCCACAGTTTGAAAACCACTATTTTATGAACCAAGTAAACAAGACATTTGAAATGGGAACTATTAAGAAAATCAAGTATTGGCCACTTAAACCCACAGACAATCCACCTGAGTGCACCGAGCACACCAGAAATGAACAGAGTTGTCCTCAAAGAGCTGCTCCCACCTGAAGGAGACACACTGCTGCTGCCGCCGTCCTGCCTGGTGCCTGGGCCTACGGGGGCCACGGCTGAGGGTGGGAGTGGGGGGTGCACTGGCCAGCACCTCAGGAACTGGGGGAGATGGTGCAGGTGCTGTGAACACCCTACCTTCTAGGTCTGAAAGAGAAAGTGTGGGGTGTCTAGGGAAGGAGGTGTCGGAGCAAGGAGGTCCCTGGTTCAGCTCCCAGTTCATCTGAATTGAGAGGCTCGGCTACCTCAGTGTGGAAGGTGAACAGTTCTGTAATGGTGCCAGGGGCAGAGGGGGCAATGCCGGGGCCCAGGTTGGCAATGTACATGAGGTCGTTGGCGATGCTGGGCAGGTCGGACAGGTAGGATAGCACATCAATCTCAGGTACTTGGCCCAGGCCTGGCACCTATAAGTAGTTCTCTGGAACCTGGAGGATTAGGTAGGGACATGTGAGAGGTGACAGGGCCCTGCAGGGGCATCCTGCAAGGCCTTGTGTGTACACCCCATGGGTGGAATAAAGAGCTCAACAGCCTTGCCTGGAGAGGAGCCCTGACAGGGCCCCCAGCCACTGCATCTGTCCCCACCCCAGCCCTGTTCCTCCCACCTGCTGCTCCAGCTGCTCTCTCTTGCTGATGGAGAAGGGGGCATCAAACAGCTTCTCCTCCATCTCCACACCCCAGCATCACATGGGTCTTTGTTACAGCACCAGCCAGGGAGTCCAGGAAGACATACTTCTTGTACCTACAGGGGTGATGTGGGGGTCAGGCAAGCTGACACCTGCTGTCCTGAGCCCATATTCCTACCTCTCCCACACCATCAGGGGCACAGTGTGCATGGTGGGGTCCCAAGCCTCCCAAGCCAAGCCACCCCAATTACCCCATGGCTCCTAGCCTTGGTGCCATACCTGTGTCTAATGCCCTCGGTCCCCACTAAGCCAGGCTGGGCCTCCCACCCACACCCCTCTGCCCTGCCTTCTGGCCATGCAAGATCTTGGTGGTGTTAAAGAGCAGCAAGGAGCTGACAGAGCTGATGTTGCTGGGAAGACCCCCAAGCCCCTCCTCTGTGTCATCCTCGGGCTCTGGCTTGGCACTCATGCACACAGGAAAGTACTTCAGCTTCTCCTGGGAAGGCCAGAGGGGCCAAAGGATAGTGAGTATTTAGGGCTGGGCCAAATCAGCTGCCACCCCTTCCCAGTCAGCCTCCTCTGTGGGACAGAACCCTATGGTAGCCCCGGCTCATCCCCAGCATCCAGGCCTCCAGGTGTGTGACATGCCGTGTGATGTGCATGGCCAGCAGACCTGCAGGGCCTGCCATGCTTGCTCTGGATCCTGTGGCGGGGTCGTCTCTGCAGGCCAGGGTCCTGGACACCTGTGAAGATGGAGCCATATTCCTTCAAGCGCTCTGGAACAGGGTACTTGGCACTGGAGAACACCTATGGACACAGGGACAAGTCTTAGGGGCCCCAAGAAACTCAGATAGCTAGGCTTGCTTGGCAGGAGAGGGTACGGTTGGGAGCCTGGGTGGGAGGAAAGCCCAAGGTACAGGTGGGCAGCAGGGCAGAGACTGGGCAGCCTCAGAGGCATGGAATAATGAGGGACAGCCCAGTTATCTCAGGACACAAGGGTATGGGGTCTACCTTGATGGACTTCTTACTGCCCTTGATCTCAATCTTGGCCTGGGCCAAGGTGACCTTCTCCTCGATGGCCTGCACCTGGCTCTGGCTCTGCTCTACCCACTGGGAGATCCTGCCATGGAGAAGATCGCAGAAGCTGGGACTGCTCCCTACCCCCTGCACACCTCCTGCTCCTAACAGTAGACCTGCTAGACCAGCCCTCAGGTAAAGTCTCTTAAGTCAGGGTCACCTGCTTGCCAGGGTCAAACTTGGTGCCATCCACGCGGCCTCTACAAGGATAATCTGAGCTGCAGGATCAAGGAGTTGACAGCACTGAGTTCCCTGCACTCTCGGTAGGGACAGGCAGCCACCTGGCCCTATGCTGGCACCTGCACGTGCTATCTGAAGGACAGCCTCCAGGGCACACAGAAGATGGTATTTACACATGCACACATGGCTGTTGATGGGGCGAAGCAGTTCACAACCCCTCACAATCACGTGCATTAGACAAAGTGACCTCTGCAGGGGGGAATCGAGACCGGAGGCTGAGAATGGTAAGGATGGAACTGAGTGTTGTCACCTAAATTCAGAGGAAGAACTGCCCCTGCACATAGTGAATAGCTCACTGAGCATGCCCTGCATCCCGACCATGGCCCACAGGCTCCGTATAGCCTAGCTCCTCACCTGTTTCCATCTCCCCTGGTGTGGGCTGGGCCCAGTGGCACAAGCTGCCCTGCTGTTCCCCAGATGTGACAAGTGCATTCTTGTGCACTTGCATCTCAGGGAATGCCATTTCCCCAGACAACCCTGTGGCTGGCTCCTGGTGTGCAAGGCCCAGGTGCCTGATACTTTAAGGCACATAATGCCACTCATGCTTTTCCACATTGTTTGGCCACAGCAAGGCCAGTCTCACTTCAAAATTAATTCTGATGTGCGTGTGACACACCATCCTCCTCCCATTCACCTCTGTAGCTCCGCTACCCCCAAGAACCCAGCCCTTGCCCACAAGGGCCACACTCCACATTCAGAGAAGCCTCAGCATTCACCTGGCATGAGTGAGCCTGTGTGAGGCACAGAGATGAGAAGGCAGAGGCACAGCTGGGTTCATGAGGAAAGGGAGGGGGAAGGACGTGGGGTGGCGAAAGGGCTGCAGACTCGGGTGAGGGAACGCTGGGATTTCTCTAAAGGTAGGAACGAATGACCTGGAATCAGACCCAACAAGCCGAAGCCACTCCCACCAACTTTAGAAGGCC
>NW_022443092.1:0-3974 GCF_009761245.1 Sapajus apella
ACCCAGGCTGGAGTGCAATGGTGCTATCTCGGCTCACCGCAACCTCCGCCTCCTGGGTTCAGGCAATTCTCCTGCCTCAGCCTCCTGAGTACCTGGGATTACAGGCACACACCACCATGCCCAGCTTATTTTTTGTATTTTTAGTAGAGACGGGGTTTCACCATGTTGAAAAGGATGGTCTCGATCTCTTGACCTCGTGATCCACCCGCCTCAGCCTCCCAAAGTGCTGGGATTACAGGCTTTAGCCACCGCGCCCAGCCTGTGTTTTAAACGCAGTCTTACTGCTAGTTCTCATATGCCTGTATATGGCTGGAAATATCTGTTTCCAGATTCTCCAACGAAAGGATTTCTGAACTACTACACACAGACATCAGTTTAACTCTGTAAGAAGATTGTACAGCTTGAAAATATTCTGCTAAAAAGCTGCGTTTTTGTTTTAGAGCAAGATATTTCTCATTACCGCCTTTAGTCTCAGTCATTCTGCAATATCAAAACGCAGCTGTTAGAAGAAATTTGTTTCTAACTCGCTGAATCTAAACATAGATGCAACTTCCTAAGGTGAACGAACACAAAGCAAACCAGTTTGAACTACAAGTTTCTCCTGTGTTTTAAACGCAGTCTTACTGCTAGGTCTTAAATGCCTGGGTAAGGATGGAAATATCAGTTTCCAGATTCCCTAAAGAAAAGATTTCAGAACCTCTGCACACACACATCAATTTAACTCCATAAGATGATTATACAGCTTGACAACCACTCTACTAGACAGCTGCGTTTTTGTTTTAGAGCAAGAAGATTCTGATTACGGCCCGCAGGCTCTTTAACACTGGAATATACAAATGCTTCTTTTAGAAGAAACGTGTTTCTAACTCGCTGAATCTAAACATAGATGCAACTTCCTAAGGTCAACGAACAAAAAGCAGAGTAGGTGGAAATAGACCTTTCTCCAGTGTTTTAAACGCAGTCATACTGGTAGTTCTCATATGCCTCTATATGGCTGGAAATATCTGTTTCCCGATTCTAGAAGCAAAGGATTTCTGAACTGCTGCAAACACATATAAGTTTAACTCTGTAAGTTGATCGTACAGCTTGACAACCATTCTGCTAGATAGCTGCGTTTTTGTTTTAGAGCAAGATGTTTCTGATTACGGCCTACACGCTCTTTCACACTGGAATATCCAAACGCTGCTTTTAGAAGAAACGTGTTTCTAACTCGCTGACTCTAAACATAAATGCAACTTCCTAAGGTGAACGAACACAAAGCAAAGCAGTTTGAACTACTCGTTTGTCCTGTGTTTTAAACGCAGTCTTCCTGCTAGCACTTAAATGCCTGGGAAAGGCTGGAAATATCTGTTTCCAGATTCCCCAAGGAAAAGGTTTCACAACCTCTGGACACACACATCAATTTAACTCCATAAGATGATTTTACAGCTTGACAACCATTCTACTAGATAGCTGCGTTTTTGTTTTAGAGCAAGATGTTTCTGATTACAGCTTGCAGGCTCTTTCACACTGGAATATCCAAATGCTGCATTAGAAGAAACGTGTTTCTAACTCACTGAATCTAAACATAGATGCAACTTCCTAAGGTGAACGAACACAAAGCAGAGCAGTTTGAACTACATGTTTCTCCTGTCTTTTAAACGCCGTCTTACTGCTAGTTCTTATAAGCCTGTATATGGTTGGAAATATCTGTTTCCAGATTCTCCAAAGAAAGGATTTCTGAACTACTGCACACACACGTCAGTTTACCTCTATAAGAAGATCGTACCGCTTGACAACCATTCTGCTCTATAGCTGCGTTTCTGTTTTAGAGCAAGATATTTCTCATTACAGCCTTATTCTCAGTCACTCTTTAATATTAAAACGCAGATTTTAGAAGAAACGTTTTTCTAACTCGCTGAATCTAAACATAGAGGCAACTTCATAAGATGAACGAACACAAAGCAGAGCAGTTTGAAATACACGTTTCTCCAGTGTTTTAAATGCAGTCTTACTAGTAATTCTCATATGCCTGTATATGGCTGGAAATATCTGTTTCCAGATTCTCGAAGCAAAGGATTTCTGAACTGCTGCAAAAACACACATCAGTTTAACTCTGAATGTTGACTGTACAGCTTGATAACCATTGTGCTAGATAGCTGCATTTCTGTTTTAGAGCAGGATGTTTCTGATTACGGCCTACAGGCACTTTAACACTGGAATATGCAAACGGTGCTTTTAGAAGAAACGTGTTTCTATCTCGCTGAATCTAATCATAGATGCAACTTCCTAAGGTGAACGAACACAAAGCAGAGCAGTTTGAACTAGATGTCTCTCCTGTGTTTTAAACGCAGTCTTACTGCTAGTTCTTGTAAGCCTGTATATGGCTGGAAATATCTGTTTCCAGATTCTCCAACGAAAGGATTTCTGAACTACTGCACACACACATCAGTTTAACTCTGAAAGAAGATTGTACAGCTTGACAACCATTCTTCTAGATAGCTGCGTTTTTGCTTTAATGCAAGATATTTCTCATTATGGCCTTTAGTCTCAGTCATTCTGGAATATCCAAACGCAGCTTTTAGAAGAAACGTGCTTCTAACTCGCTGAATCTAAACATAGATGCAATTTCCTAAGGTGACCGAACAGGAATCATAGCAGTTTGAACTAGACGTTTCTCCTGTGTTTTAAACGCAGTCTTACTGGTAGTTCTCATATGCCTGTATACGGTGGGAAATATCTGTTTCCAGATTCTCGAAGCAAAGGATTTCTGAACTGCTGAAAACACACACCAGTTTAACTCTGTATTTTGATTGTACAGCTTGACATCCATTTTGCTCGATAGCTGCGTTTTTGTTTTAGAGCAAGATTTTTTTGATTACGGCCTACAGAATCTTTCACACTGGAATATCCAAACGCTGATTTTTGAAGAAACGTGTTTCTAACTCGCTGAATCTACACATAGATGCAACTTCCTAAGGTGAACGAAAACAAAGCAGAGCAGTTTGAACTAGACGTTTCTCCTGGGTTTTAAACACAGCCTTACTGCTAGGTTTTAAATGTCTGGGTAATGCTGGAAATATCTGTTTCCAGATTCCCCAAAGAAAAGATTTCAGAACCTCTGCACACACACATCAATTTAACGCCATAAGATGATTTTACAGCTTGACAACCATTCTGCTAGATAGCTGCGTTTTTGTTTTAGAGCAAGATGTTTTTGATTACGGCCTGAAGGCTCTTTCACACGGTAATATCCAAACGCTGCTTTTAGAAGAAACGTGTTTCTAACTCACTGAATCTAAACATAGATGCAACTTCCTAAGGTGAACGAACACAAAGCAGAGCTGTTTGAACTAGATATTTCCCCTGTGTTTTAAACGCAGTCTTACTGCTAGTTCTTATATCCTGTATAAGGCTAGAAATATCTTTTTCAAGATTGTCCAAATAAAGGATTTCTGAAATACTGCACACACACGTCAGTTTAACTCTGTAAGAAGATTGTACAGCTTGAGAACCATTCTGCTAGATAGCTGCGTTTTTGTTCTAGAGCAAGATATTTCTCATTACAGCCTTCCGTCTCAGTCACTCTGGAATATCAAAAAGCAGATTTTAGAAGAAACGTTTTTCTAACTCGCTGAATCTAAACGTAGAGGCAACTTCTTAAGGTGAACGAACACAAAGCAGAGCAGTTTGAAATGGACGTTTCTCCAGTGTTTTAAACGCAGTCTTACTGGTAGTTCTCATATGCCTGTATATGGCTGGAAATATCTGTTTCCAGATTCTCGAAGCAAAGGATTTCTGAACTGCTGCAAACACACTTCAGTTTAACTCTGTAAGTTGATTGTACACCTTGACAACCATTCTGCTAGATAGCTGCGTTTCTGTTTTAGAGCAAGATGTTTTTGATTACAGCCTACAGGCTCTTTCACATTGGAATATCCAAACGCTGCTTTTAGAAGAAACGTGTCTCTAACTCGCTGAATCTAAACATAGAT
>NW_022443093.1:0-248 GCF_009761245.1 Sapajus apella
AAAAAAAAAAAAAAAAAAATTAATAATAATACAAAGAAAATATGTGAGTGTCCAGTAGCACATGAAAAGATGGTCAACATCATTAGTGTTCAAGGAAATGCAAACTAAAAACTGAATGACATATTACTACTAACCCACTGGGATGGCACAAATTTTTTTTTTTTTTTTTTTTTTTTTTGGACGGGGTTTTCCCCAGTTTCCCCAGGCTGGAGTGCAATGGCACAATCTGGGATCACTGCAACCTCCGC
>NW_022443093.1:348-3221 GCF_009761245.1 Sapajus apella
ATTTTTACTAGAGACGGGGTTTCACCATGTTGACCAGGATGGTCTCGATCTCTTGACCTTGTGATCCACCCGCCTCGGCCTCCCAAAGTGCTGGGATTACAGGTGTGAACCACCGCGCCCGGCCCGTCACAAATTTTTTAAATAGTGAGGATGTGGAGCACCAAAACCTCATACACTTATTGGTTATAAGTAAAACTTAAAAGTGTTTTTTTGTTTTTGAGACGAAGTCTCACTCTTATTGCCCAGGCTGGAGTGCAATGGCACAATCTCAGCTCACGACAACCTCCACCTCCTGGGTTCAAGCAATTCTCCTACCTCAGCCTCCCGAGTAGCTGGGATTACAGGCGCATGCCACCATGCCCGGCTAATTTTTTGTATCTTTAGTAGAGATGGGGTTTCACCGTGTTAGCCAGGATGGTCTCCATCTCCTGACCTCGTGATCTGCCCGCCTCAGCCTCCCAAAGTGCTGGGATTACAGGCATGAGCCACCTCACCTGTCCTAAAAGTATTTTAAGGAGGCTGGGTGCGGTGGCCTCTCACCTATACACCTCACAAGGCCAGGAGTTCAAGACGAGCCTGACCAATATGGTGAAACCCTGTCTCTACTAAAAATATGAAAATTAGCTGGGCATGTTGGCATGCACTAGTAGTCCCAGCTACTCAGGAGACTGAGGCAAGAAAATTGCTTGAACCTGGGAGGGTAAGATTGCAGTGAGACAAGATTGCACGACTGCCTTCCAGCCTGGGCGACAGAGCAAAACTCCATCTCAAAAAAAAAAAAAAATTTTTTTTTAAGGAAAACTATTTGTGACTTTCCTCACATCAATCAACATACGCTTATAGGCAGGCAGAGAGAAAAAGAATGGGGGCTGTTAGGGGTGGGAATCACAGGAGAAATGGAAAAAGTTTTCCAAGGACAGAGTGGCGAAATAAAGAGAAAAATCACGGGAGGAAAGTAAATAATAGAGACAAGAGTTAAAAAGCAGAAGGCAGAGGCAAACTGTGAGCTACAGAAGGAAAAGAGGCAGTTAGGAGGAGAATAGACATGTGAAGCCAAAGTGTAAAAATGAGATGATATATAAAGTGTCTAAACTAGCACCTGGAATATAGGATTACATAATATTCAAATACAGTTTTTAACTATAAATCGGGGGGAAAGTAAAAGAAATGCCAAGTATTCAATAACTGATTTTTTTTTTTAGACGGAGTCTTACTCTGTCACCCATGCTGGAGTGCAGTAGCTTAATCTCGGCTCACTGCAACCTCCCGTGTTCAAGTTACTCTCCTGCCTCAACCTCCCAAAGTAGCTGGGATTCCAGGTGTGGGCCACCATGACCAGCTAATATTTGTATTTTTAGTAAACACTGAGTTTCACCATGTTGACCATCTGGTCTTGAACTCCTAACCTTAAATGATCCACCCACCTCGGCCTCCCAAAGTGCTGAGATTACAGGTGTGAGCCACCACATCCAGCTGGTAATTGCTTATCAAATAAATGTTTAGATGTGATGCATAAAGTACGGTGGTTATGTAAGTGTTCTGTGCTAAATTAGCAGTGTATATTGCTAATGTTAGCTCCCCCCACCACATAGTTCTATTTCTATCTTAATTTGAGCCTGTTATTGTTTTAGATCTATTGTTAAGGCAGCAAGGAATATTCAGGATGTAATTTGGTTTCTCATTTCCTGACAACAATCACGTGAGAGGCAAATGAGAGCCTTTTGCTGAAAGGCTTTTAAAATCTGTAGTAACGAGAACAAATACTAAGTAATGCACTTGTGGATAAATAAAAGTTGCAATGCTGTAATTCAATCTTCATCTGATGAAACCAAAGTTCATTATAAAACCATAATTACACTCAAGATTCTGTACTGAGGCAAGGCTTGGTGGCTGATGCCTGTAATCTAAGCACTTTGAGAGGCTGAGGCAGGAGGACCCCTTGAGCCCAGGAGTTCAAGACCAGCCTGGGCAACATAGGGAGACCCTGTCTCTATCTCAAAAAAAAAAAAAAAAAAAAAAGATTCTGTACTGAAATGTGGTGCGAGGTTGGAACACTAGCTGCGAGGTTGGAACACTAACTCAGGCGATGCCTGAGTTTGCCTGTGCAGGTTATGAAATACACAACCAATTAAAAATTACTGTAAAGCACTCCTCAAGCAGAAATATCAGCATTCTGAAAAATGAAGGGGACTGAAGGTGGCAAGTGCCAGGATATTTTTCTTCTCTGAGGCGAAAAAGAGATATGGCAAAAGCTGGCAATTTAATGATAAGAGGCCTAGTGTGGTTTGTGCAGGACTCTCCACAGGTGTGTGGCAGTGTAAGTGGGCCTTTAATCGCCCACCTGCCAGTTGTCGTACCTAGCATCACCCCTCCAGGTCAACGCTTCCCTTCCCCGACTCAAGTCGGCCAAAAATGCATTCATGCTACTATTGTTATTCCTTCTCAGGTCAAATCTTATCAGTTTATTTGCCTGTGACCTGTGGCCTGGGGTAGTAAGGTGGGAGGATCACTTGAGCCCAGGAGGTCAAGGCTGAAGTGAGCCATGATAGTGCCACTGCACTCCAGCCTAGGTCACAGAGTGAGACCGTGTCTCAAAAAATAAAAATAGGCCGGGCGCGGTGGCTCACGCCTATAATCCCAGCACTTTGGGAGGCCAAGGCGGGTGGATCGCGAGGTCAAGAGATTGAGACCATCCTGGTCAACATGGTGAAACCCCGTCTCTACTAAAAATACAAAAATTAGCTGGGCATAGTGGCGCGTGCCTGTAATCCCAGCTACTCAGGAGGCTGAGGCAGGAGAATTGCCTGAACCCAGGAGGCGGAGGTTGCGGTGAGCCGAGATCGCGCCATTGCACTCCAGCCTGGGTAACGAGC
>NW_022443093.1:3321-3973 GCF_009761245.1 Sapajus apella
AAAAAAAAAAAAAAAAAAAAAGAATAAAAAATAAAAATAAAATAAAAAAATAATAAAAATTAAAATTGACAGATACTTCTAAATTGTCAAATTGCCATCTTCTTCTTTTTTTTTTGGAGACGGAGTCTCACTGTGTTGCCAGGCTCAGTTCACTACAACCTCCACCTCCTCGATTCTAGCAATTCTCTGCCTCAGCATCCCCAGTAGCTGGGACTACAGGTACGTGCCACCACACCCTGCTAATTTTTGTATTTTTAGCAGAGATGGGATTTCACCATGTTGGCCAGGATGGTCTCAATCTCTTTTTTTTTTTTTTTCAAATCACCTGTGTGCAGGTGGGCTGAGTCCAAAAATGGAGTCAGCCTGGTCTCAATATCTTAGCCTTATTATCCACCCGCCTTAGCCTCCCAAAGTGCTGGGATTAGAGGTGTGAGCCACCGTGCCCGGCCCTAAATTGTCTTCTATTAATAGTAATCATAAACCAGTGTACACTCCCACTAAAAATATATGAGAATGCCTATTATCCTAAACCAAATATCAGAACTGTTGATATTTAACATCTAAGCTAAAATAGCATATTTTTGTAGTTTAGGGTGCATTTCTTATATTGTTATTATTATTATTATTATTTTTTTTTTTTGAGACGGAGTTT
>NW_022443094.1:0-3972 GCF_009761245.1 Sapajus apella
AGAACACATCGCATAGGGAGGGGAGCATCACTCTCTGGGGTCTGTGGAGGGTAAATAGGGGAGGGACAGCGGGGGGTGGGGAGTTGGAGAGGGATAACATGGGGAGAAATGTCAGATATAGGTGATGAGGAGGAAGGCAACAAACTACATTCACATGTATGTAGCTATGCCACAATCTTGCACATTCTTCACATATACCCCAAAACCTAAAATGCAATAAAATATATATATATATAAATATATATATAAATATATAAATATAAATATCTATATAAATATATCTAAATAAAATAATGTATCTGGGAAGTTCCGTTTCCACCTCTTTCTCCCAGAGGAAAAAAAAAAAAAAACGAAGAAAGAAAGAAAGAACAAGTGGGTTTATTAATCAGTTGGTAAGGAATCATGGTCTTGTTCTCAAATTTCTGATCCTTTTTCCACAGGCTAGAAATCAATCCAGTTAGTAAAACAACAGCCTAAAAGGAAGAGTGTTTAAAATGCAGGAGGTGCTGGTCTAGGCAAGTTCATGGGTTACATTATTTAGCCTTGAGCATCATCTTGGGAGTATATCGTCGTACGGTTCCTATTTGACAGGCGGAAAAACTGAGGCACAGAGACCTAAGACGTCTGTCCGGACTCAAAGTGGTACTAAGTGTTGGCGCAGGTGTCACTTGACATTATCTTGTTCACTATGCCTAATAATTATTATTATATTTTTGAGACGGAGTTTCCTTCTTGTTATCCATGCCGGAGTGCAATCTCGGCTCACTGCAACCTCCGCTTCCCAGGTTCAAGGGATTCTCCTGCCTCAGCCTCCCCAGAAGCTGAGATTACAGGCATGCACCACCATGCTTGGCTAATTTTGTATTTTTAGTAGAGACAGGGTTTCTGTATCTTGGTCAGGCTGGTCTTAAACCCCTGACCTCAGGTGATCCACCTACCTCAGCCTTCCATAGTGCCGGGATTACAGGTGTTAGCCACCACACGTGTTTTTTGTTTTGTTTTGTTTTGTTTCGTTTTAGATGGAGTCTTGCTCTGTCTCCCAGGCTCGGATGATCTCAGCTCACCACAACTTCCAACTCCTGGGTTCAAGTAATTCCACTGCCTCAGCTTCCAAAGTAGCTGGGATTGTAGGCACATACTGGCATGCTGGGCTAATTTTTGTAGTTTTAGTGGAGTCAGGGTTTCACCATGATGGCCAGGCTGGTCTTGAACTCCTGACCTCAGGTGATCCACCCGCCTCAGACTCTCAATGTCCTGCGATTACACGTATGAGCCACCTTACCTGGCCACTATGCCTATCTCATTGTATTTCTAAAAAGAGAGGAAAAATAAATAATTGTATTGCCATCCTCGTAGTAACTCTCTGAAGGAGATAATATCATTCACATCTTACAAATGCGAAAACAGAAATCCAGCTTTTGTTTTTTTCTGAGGCAGTGTCTCACTTTGAAACCCAAGCTTGAGTGCAGTGGCCTGATCTTGGCTCACTGCAGTCTTGACTTCCAGGACTCAAGTGATCCTCCCACTTTAGCCTCCCGAGGAGCTGGGACTACAGGCGGACACCGCCACACCTGGAAAATTTTTTGATTTTTTTTTGTAGAGCTGGGGTCTTGCTATGTTGCCCAGGCTGCTCTCCAACTCCTGGGCTCAAGCAATCCTCCCACCTCGACCTCCCAAAGTGCTGGGATTACAGGGTGGTCACTCCAGCTTCTTTTCTTCCCAATGTCACATTAAGTTGTTAGTGGCTGAGTCAAGAGTCCCGGGGGTCTTCTGACTCCTAGTTCAGTGTTTTTCCTGCTAGGCTACAGCCACTGTGATTCCTGGCAGTTGTCTGACAGTGGACTGAGATGGATTATTTGGGCATGAAGCACAAACAGAGGAAACATCTCTTAGGAGCCAATCCCCAATGTTCTGATGGGGCCAGCATATATTCTGGGGAAATGTTCCATAGCTCCCATCCACGACCAGTGAATAGGAATTAGGTGACAGGCATGGTGGCTCATGCCTGTAATTCCAGCACTTTGGGAGGCCAACGTGGGTGGATCACTACATCAGTTCGAGACCAGCCTGGCCAATATGGTGAAACCCCCTCTCTACTATAAATACAAAAATTAGCTGGGCATGGTGGCAGATGCTTGTAATCCCAGCTACTCCAGAGGCTGAGGCAGGAGGATCCCTTGAACACAGGAGGCAGAGGTTGCAGTGAGCCGAGATGATGCCACTGCTCTTCAGCCTGGGCCACAGAGCAAGACTCCATCTCATTTAAAAAAAAAAAAATAGGCTACGTGTAATGGCTCCTGCCTGTGAATCCAGAGCTTTGGGGGGCCAAGGCACGAGGACTATTTGAGGTCAGGAGCTCAGGGCCAGACTGGGTTACATAGGGAGACTGAGTCTCTAGAAAAATAATTTAAAATTTTGGCCGGGCACAGTTTCTCATGCCTATAATCCCAGCACTTTGGGAGGCCAAGGCGGGCAGATCACCTGAGTTCAGAAGGTTAAGGCAAGCCTGGCCAACATGGTGAAACCCCATCTCTACTAAAAAAAACACAAAAATTAGCCAGGCATGGTGGCAGGTGCCTATAATTCCAGCTACTCAGGAGGCTGAAGCAGCAGAATCACTTGAACCCAGGAGGCTGAGGTTGCAGTGTGCTGAGATTGTGCCATTGTGCTCCAACCTGGGTGACAAAACAACACTCAGTCTAAAAAAAAAAAAAGAAAGAAAAGCTGGGCATTGGCTAGGTGCAGTGCGGTGGCTCAACCCTGTAATCCCAGCAGTTTGGGAGGCTGTGGCAGGCAGATCACTTGAGATCAGGAGTTCCAGACCAATCTGACCAACATGGTGAAAGCCTATCTCTAATAAAAATATGAAAATGAGCTGGGTGTGGTAGCAGCCAACCCATCATTCCACCTACTCAGCATGCTAAGGCAGGAGAATTGCATTAACCTAGGAGGTGGTGGTTACAATAAGCCAGGATACTGCCACTGCACTCCAGCCTGGGCGACAGAGTAGGACTTCATCTCAAAAAAGAAAAAAAGATGGGTGTGGTGATGTGTGGTCTCAGCTACTCAGGAGGCTGAGGTGTGCAGAACGCTTGAGTCCAGGAGTTTGAGTCTTCAAGGAACTATGGTGGAGTCACTGCTCTCCAGCCTGGGTGACAAAATGAGACCCCTATTTCTAAAAAACTAATTTAAACAATTAACAAAGACAGAAAGACAATAGGATAGTATTCATCACCAATAAGAGATCAATCACATCACACACTGAACCTTGTCAACATGATCCAACTCTAATCTGATGGGGTGAGCATGAATCCAGCTGCAAATATGGCACAAATACAAAAGACAGAGAATGGTTTCACCTGAACCAGGGAAATCCAGACTTTGAGAAATGCTGCAGGCCCAACAGTGTGGACTCTTCCAAAATCCATAGAAAGGAAAAGGGAGAGGTGGCTCACGCCTGTAATCCCAGCACATTGGGAGGCCATGGTGGGCAGATCACGAGGTCAGGAGTTTGAGACCAGCCTGATCAATATGGAGAAACCCCATCTCTACCAAAAACACAAAAGTTAGCCATGTGTGATAGCATGTACCTGTAATTCCAGCTATTCAGGAGGCTGAAGCAAGAGAATCACTTGAACTCGGGAGGCGGAAGTTGCAGTGGGCTGAGATTGTGCCATTGCACTCCAGCCTGGGTGACAGAGCAAGCCTCAGTCTCAAAAAAACAATAAAAGAAAAGGCAAAGGAATAGAGGAGAATCTTGTAGATTGTGTCTTTTTAAAAATTTTAGTTTTTGGCCAGGCACGGTGGTTCACATCTGTGATCCCAATCTCTGCACTTTGGGAGATTGAGGTGGGCAGGTCACCTGAGGTCAGGAGTTTGAGACTAGCCTGGCCAACATGGTAAAATCCTGGCTCTATGAAAGCACAAAAATTAGCTGGGCTAATTTTACAGGTTCCATGTGCCTGTAATCCC
>NW_022443095.1:0-3972 GCF_009761245.1 Sapajus apella
CCCACCAAACCTCGCCACATGTCCCCCGAGGGCTCCCTCTTCCTTCTTCCCTTACCAGCATAAAGAGCTGAGGAATTTCCAGACAACACAGCCCCTAGCCCTGCCCCGTTGTGGGAAGATGATCAGGCAGCTTCACCTACACACCTTACTTCATTAAAGTGTCACACGGGTCAGGTGCGTGTGAGCCTGTAATCCCAGCGCTTTGGGAGGCTGAGACAGGTGGACCACAAGGTCAAGAATTTGGTACCCGCCTGACCAACATGAAGAAACCCCGTCTCTACTAAAAATAAAAATTAGCAGGCCGTGGTGGCGTGTGCCTGTAATCCCAGCTACGAAATAGGCTGAGGTAGGAGAATCACTTGAACCCGGGAGGCAGAGGTTGCAGTGAGCTGAGATTGTGCCACTGCACTCCAGCCTGGGTGATAGAGTAAGATCGCATCTCAATCAATCAATCAATCAATCAATCAAGTGAGTAAGTATCACATGGGAGATTCCCGCATGGCATGACGGGGAGGAGCCTAACCCAGCCTGAGGCAGCACAGGAGATCTGAGTTAGCTGAGCAAACTGAGGCATAAGGATTTAGTGGGGGCAATTTCCACAGCGCAGGGGCCTGACCAGCTGCAAGTCAGCAACAGCAAACTTCTTTGACCAGGCTCATCACATCCAGATGAGTGAGAAAAACAATCACTCCTCACTGTGTGTCCCCAGAACTCTGGGAGCAAGTGAGCGGGAGCCGTCATACTGGGGCCATTTTTTCTGTGAGATTCCAGAAGCCTTTCACAGGCGGTGGGATTAGAACGGAGCAGGGCTTGGCCGAGCGCAGTGGCTCACACCTTGAATCCCAGCACTTTGGGAGGCCAAGGTAGGTGGATGGCCTAGGGTCAGGAGTTGGAGACCAGCCTGGCCAACATGGTGAAACCCCAGCTCTACTAAAAATACAAAAATTAGCCAGGTGTGGTAGCACTCAACTGTGGTCCCAGCTACTCAGGCGGATGAAGCAGGAGAATCTCTTGAACCTGGGAGGTGGAGGTTGCAGTGAGCCAAGATTGCATCACTGCACTCCAGGCCTGGGTGACAGAGCAAGACTCCATCTCAAAAAAAAAAAAAAGCCGGGTCAAGGGACAGAGTGGGGCTAACTGGCTTCCAGGTTTACCTTTCCTCCAACACCCCATCTCTCCCACAGTCCTGAGTTGTGGGATGCCCATGGTGTTCCACAGGTGCACTTGGGATTTTCTCTCCTGACCCCACAGGATATTTACCTAAAACAGAAGCAGCACTGAGGCAGGACCGACCCAACTTCACTTCCAGGCATGCTGTCTCCTGGCCAGAGGCGGGGACTTGGCTGCCTACGGGAAGTCCCTTAACAGGAGCAGAGAGAAGCAGGGCTGAGATCACAACCCCAGCTGAAGAACAGTAAAACAGGATCATTAAAACACTTTACAAGAGCCAGGTGACGTGGCTCACACCTGTAATCCCAGCACTCTGGGAGGCCGAAGTGGGTGGATCACCTGAGGCCGGGAGTTCGAGACCAGCTTGTCCAACATGGTGAAACCCTGTCTCTACTAAAAATACAAAAATGAGCCAGGTGTGGTGTCCAGTGCCTATAATCTCAGCTACTCAGGAGGCCGAGACATGAGAATGGCTTGAACGTGGGAGGAGGAGGTTGCAGTGAGGTGAGATCATGCCACTGCACTCCAGCCTGGGTGACACAGTGAGACTCCATCTCAACAACAACAACTACAACGACGACGACGACGACGACGACGACGACGACGACAAAACGCTTTACAAATGGTGGTCCCTCAAAACACTTACACACAGCATTGCCATTTGCTCTACCAAAGCCACTGCCATCCATCCCAAAAGAATAGAAAGCAGGAACTCTGGGAGCTATTAACACACGTGTGCTCACAGCGGCGTGACTCACAACAGCCAAAAGGCAAAATCAACTGACGGGTCCACCGTCAGATGAAAAGATAAACACAGTGTGATCCATCTGCACAGCAGAATATGACTCAGACTTAAGAAGGAAGGGAGGCCGGGCGAGGTGGCTCATGCCTGTAATCCCAGCACTATGGGAGGTCACGGTGGATAGAGACTCTGTCTCAAAAAAATAAATACATACAAATAAAGAGAAATAACAAAGGAAGTGAGAATATATCGTGAGTGACTCTAATAAGTAAGGACTGAAAGCGTTCTCAGCTGCTGATAGCATTACTACCAACCGGTTCAGTTATGTTCCTTTTCCCTGCTGGGAAGACCTGCACTTGTCCCCCGGGGCTCACCTTTCTGTACACCAGGCCAGTGATGACCGACTGCAGCCTCATCTGCAGCACCTTGAGCCGGTACGTGTTCTGCTGCTTCAACAGCGTTTGCAGGCAGGCCGAGAGAAACATCAGCACCGCGAGGAGGCAGTCCTTCCAGGCCGGAGGCTTGAGATCACCAATAAACTCCAGGAAAAGGCTTGCAGGGGAAGGAGGGAGAAGGTACAGCTGGTGAGAGGAGGTGCCCATGTGTGTTGCCTTTGCCCAAACCAGGCCAGGTGTGGAGGATCGGTCGGCGTGGTTGACTTTTTCACAATCATGATCTCGGTTATTTCCCCCATTCTCCCGCTTTGTTATGGGCTAAATTGTGTCCTCACAAAATTCGTATGTCGAAGCCCCAACCCCCGGTATCTCTGAATGTGACTGTATTTGGAAATAGGGCCCTTAAAGAGGCAATAAAGTTAAAATGAGGTCCTTAGGCTGGGTCCTCATCCAGTCTGACTGGGGTCCTTGTAAGAGGAGAAAATGTAGACACACAGGGAGACACCAGGGCACACACAGAGGAAAGACCATATGAGGACCCAGGGAGGTGACGGCCAACTGAACGCCAAAGGCAGAGGCCTCAGATGGAGTCAACTTGCGGATACATGACCTGGAACTTCCAGCCCCCAGAATCATGAGAAAAATACATTTCTGTTGTTGATGCTACTCAGTCATCGGTGATGCTCTGTTACGGCCGCTGAGCAGACACCGCTTGAATCCGGGCTGGCCACAAAACCACCTTTGACCAACAGAGTAGAGTGGAGGTAAAGCTGTGCCAGCTGTGAGCCTCAAGAGAAAAATGTGGCTTTCGGCCTATTGCTTAGAAGCCTCCCGAGCAGCCACATGAGCAAGTCTGAGCTAGCTTTTTGGAGGATAGGAACCCACATGGAACAGAAAGCCATCCCAGCTTCAGACACACAACTGCAGGCACATGAGAAAACCCAGCCAAGAAAAGAAGAACCACCCATCTGAGCCCAGTCCACGTTACTGACCCACATTACCATGAACTAAATAAATGAATGCTTATAATTTTAAGCCACTCACTTTTGGGGCATTTTACAACAAAAGCTAATTGCTGCAGTCATGTGAGAGCTTGCTTATTTGCCCTTCTGGGGCACAGTCACTTTCTCATTAATCATTTTCCTTTTTCAGTATCCTTCTCACCCACCCTCCAGCGTCCCGAGCACGAGATCTATAGGCAGAGGCATAAAAGCTGAAGCCCTCCGACTCTGGAGGGATGCCATTAAGAGACCACCAGCCTTAGCAGAGCTCCCGAAGTCTGGACTCACCTAAGCAGCTTGGGGACAGTGAACCTGAAGACATCACTGATGAAGAGGCTGTGGGTCCCAGGAGGAAGGTAGCATGCAACAGCTGCCAGATGGTCCCCTCTTGCCATAGGAACGGCTCAGTCTCTGGAGCCTCCAAGCCACTGCCTCCTTTCCTTTTAAACACTATTGCCTCGGTGTGCCTTAGAGGAAGGGGGAGGCTGGCTCTGGGTCCCATTTTATACTCTCAGCCACCAGCAGCAGCGCCAGGCATTAAAAGCTTGTTTTCCTAACAATGGGCGTGGGTGGGTGTGGATCCAGCCTGGCTCCCTCACCTGTGCCTTCTTATCACACTGAGTACCCATTTAAGAGGCAGGCACAGGAGTTGTGGGGGAAGGGC
>NW_022443096.1:0-3972 GCF_009761245.1 Sapajus apella
CTTATGATCTATTTGAAGGCACACATAGGATCTTTCAGGTCATTTATGTGATACTTGATTTGGGAATTAGAATTCCTGAGCTGATTCTTTTATTTCACCACTTTGTTCAGTGACAATAGAAGCAACCATCTAGTATTTATTAGTTTGCTGAAAATGTTTGAAATGTCCTATACACAGTCACCCACATCCTTGCTGCTTATAAAGTGGTTGATTAGGAGTCTCCAACAGTGATATTCATGTATCTCTATTGCCAGATTGTCCCATGAACTATCAGTGCTCTCTTTATTACTGGAAATAGAGTTAACAACTTGAAATAAAATCTGATTTGAGAACCAATTACAGTAACCCAAGAACAAACCCAGAAAAGTTATTCTCAAAGTTCTCTTCTTCTAGAACCATTCTCTGTTCCAAAATCTGTATTAGTCAGGGTTTTTGAGAGAAACAGAACCAATATGGTATATGTTGGGCTCACACATTTATGGAGGCTCAGAAGTCCAGTTGTCAGGCTGGAGACTCAGCAGAACCAATGGTGCAGTTCTAGTCTGTGGTGGATGGCTTGAGAACCAGGAGAACTGATGGTTGAGTGCCAGTCCAAAAGTCTGCAGGCTCAAATCCCAAGGAGAGCCTATATTTTAGTTCAAGTCCAAAGACAGGAAAAGGCCAATGTCCCCTCTCAAGAAGTCAGACAATAGGAGTCCACCTCTTGCTCAGGCTTTCTGTTGTATTCAGGTCTTCAGTTGATTGAATAATCCCACCCACATTGGGGAGGGCAATCTACTTTACACAGTTTGCTAATCCAAATGCTTATCTCAAGGAGGAACACCCACAAACACACCCAGAATAATGTTTGGCCAAATGTCTGGGCACTCTGTAGCCCAGTCAAGTTGACACACAAAATTAACAATCACAGCTATTGTGGAATTAACCTAAATGCCCATAACAAATAAATGGATAAAGGAAGTGTACACACACACACACACACACACACACACACACCAGAATATTATTTAGCCAGATCAATGACATCCTGTCATTCATGGCAACATGAATGAGCCTGGAGGACATTATGTTTAGCAAAACAAGTCAGACACAGAAAGATGTTCTCATTCATATGTGGGAGCTAGAACAATTTTAACTCATGAAAGTAGAGAGTAGAGTTATGGGCATTAGAGGCTAGAAAGGGTAGGGAGGAGAGATGGCTGGGGAGAGGCTGGGTAACATACAAAATTACAGCTAGATAGGAGGAATGAGCTCTGTTCTGAAACACTGTAGAACGAATATTGTTAACAAGAATTTATTGCATATTTTCCAAAAGGTAGGAGAGAGGATTTTGAATGTTCACAAAACAAATGAAAACGTCTGAGGTGATGGATATGCTAATTACCCTGACTTGATCATTTACACATTGTATACACATATGGAAATATCACCCTGTATCCCATAAACATATACAATTATTACATGCCCACTAAAAATGAAAGAATTAACTATCACAGTGATGAGCCCAGGAGCTCAAAAACAACTTTTCGAATTCCCTGTCCTGAACTCCTCACATGCCATAATTTCCCTGGGCCTTGCCAGCTCCTAGGAGCTCATCTTTTCAGAGCGCCACCCAAGCAAGGGGATTATTTACTTCACTCTATACCTTGCTTGCCGTGACCACGGCGTCAAGCAATAAAAGGATGGAAAGAGTGACAAAGCAATGGAGTATGCCCACCTGCTTAGGCCACCGCTCTACTTATCAGAAATGTGCCAGTGGGCTACAAAGGACTGAGGCACAAGAAAATGGAGTAAAGAGAAAAGAGTTTCTTGCGCTCTCTGTACATTGTAGGAGACTGTTTCCTGCTCCTCAGCTGGATCAGGAAGGCTGTCCTGAGCCTTGTCTTTTTGTACTCAAGTCCACTTCCAAGTTCAGGCTCCTTGAAGACAGACTGGGAGACACCAGAGAAGGGAAATGGTAAAACTCAATGCCGGCTCAGTGTTACTTACAATTCTTTTGAGACAGAATCTCACACTGTCACCCAAGCTGCAGTGCGCTGGTGCGATCTGGGCTCACTGCAACCTCCATCTCCCAGGTTCAAGCCACTGTCATGTCTCAGCCACCTGAGTACCTGGGTTTACAAGCATGTGACACAATCCTTGGCTAATTTTGGTAATTTTAGTAGAGATGGCATTTCACCATGTTGTCCAGGCTGGTCTCAAACTCCTGACCTCAAGTGATCCACCTGCCTTGGCCTCCCAAAATGCTGGGATTATAGGCATGAGTCACATACCCAAACCCTAGAGCTGGTTTTCTTCATTTCTTTTTTTATAAGATGGAGTCTTGTTCTGTCACCAGGCTGGAGTGCAGTAGCATGATTAAAGCTCACTGCAACTTCCACCTCCTGGGTTAAAGTGATCTTCCTGTTTCAGCCTCCTGAGTAGCTGGCACAACAGGTACCCACCACCATGCCCAGTTAATTTTTTTGTATTTTTAGTAGAGATAGAGACTATGTTGGCCAGGGTGGTCTTGATCTCTTGGCTTCATGATCCACTATCCTGAGCCTCTCAAAGTGCTGGGATTACAGGCATGAGCCACCTTGCCTGGACAAGATTTTACTCTTGCATTATAGATATGGGAACACAACACTGTCAGTGGGGATGTATTCCTGTAAGAAATACAAAACATAGGATAAAATGTATTATTTGTAGAAATTCTAATAGATTTGATTTTAATTATACTCACCCATAGTTTTAATCAAGATAAAATAGATGGCAGGAGATTATTATTTAGCTTTGTCAATATAACAGAAAAACTAAGTGTCATACTTCTATTTGCTCGATTATATTGGAACATTGGACAATGTTTGATATTCTGTGTCATACTCATTTTCTTAAATTTTATTTAAAACTTTAAAAATTATTGTTATTAAACTGGTTCACAAAATATCTCAACGCCATAACAATTTATCAAATGTGTCTCATGTTTCAAAATCCTTGTTTTAGAATCACGTCAAAATTAGTTAAAATTTAACTTAATAACATATGCGTCACAAAATATGCCAGCGCAAAGTATTGAATGGTTGACTCGGTAATAAACCTAGTAATGATCATTAAATCACAAAACATTTATCCCTAACTAGTGACTTCAAAAGGAGTAATTTCAGTAAAAACTGTGTTTCGGCCGGGCACGGTGGCTCAAGCCTGTAATCCCAGCACTTTGGGAGGCCGAGGTGGGTGGATCACGAGGTCAAGAGATCGAGACCATCCTGGTCAACATGGTGAAACCCCGTCTCTACTAAAAATACAAAAAATTAGCCGGGCATGGTGGCGTGTGCCTGTAATCCCAGCTACTCAGGAGGCTGAGGTAGGAGAATTGCCTGAACCCAGGAGGCGGAGGTTGCGGTGAGCCGAGATCCCGCCATTGCACTCCAGCCTGGGTAACAAGAGCCAACCTCTGTCCCCCTCCAAAAAAAAAAAAAAAAAAAAAACTATGTTTCAAAAAAATAATTTTTCAAAATACAATGAAGACATGAAACTTGAAACTTCTATGTTTAAAAAAATTGTCAAGACAACTTTCTTCAGGTCAGAATATATACTCATTTATTTTTATTTTTATTCTCTCACAATCATGGAGAATCAGGCCAAAAATAAAGTTAGAAATTATTCAAGAATATCAGATCTGCTTCAAGTTATTTTTGTAAGATAGAAACAAATAAAATCTTTGTTTCTGTAAAGGGGTTTACACAGGTTTTCTTTAGACTATAAATGGCAAGAAAACAGAACCATTTTCTACATATGTTCCAAGTAATCAGTCACATTAAATTCTCAGTCAATATTTCTTCAATAACAAGCCAGCACTTGTATCAAGTGCTAGAAATACAAAACATTAAAATTATTTCAATTATTCATCTTGAAATAAAATTTCAAGAACTATCCTTTTTGTCGTGGTGATTCTTCATCGGGTATGGATGAATGATGAGGCATAAATGA
>NW_022443097.1:0-288 GCF_009761245.1 Sapajus apella
GAGGCCGGGCGCGGTGGCTCAAGCCTGTAATCCCAGCACTGTGGGAGGCCGAGGCGGGTGGATCACGAGGTCAAGAGATCGAGACCATCCTGGTCAACATGGTGAAACCCCGTCTCTACTAAAAATACAAAAAATCAGCTGGGCATGGTGGCGCATGCCTGTAATCCCAGCTACTCAGGAGGCTGAGGCAGGAGAATTGCCTGAACCCAGGAGGCGGAGGTTGCGGTGAGCCGAGATCGCGCCATTGCACTCCAGCCTGGGTAACAAGAGCGAAACTCCGTCTCAAAA
>NW_022443097.1:388-3971 GCF_009761245.1 Sapajus apella
CCCAAAAAAAAAAAAAAAAAGCTGTTTCATCTACATTGAAAATTGTTGTTCAGCTAGATACAGTTGCTCACGCCTGCAATTTCAGCACTTTGGGAAGCCAAGGCAGAAGGATCACTTGAGCCCAAGAGTTCAAGACCAGCCTGTGCAACATGATGAGATCCCACCTCTACAAATATTTTTTTAAGTTAGCCAAGTATGTTAGTGTATGCCTGTGGTCCTAGCTACGCAGGAGGCTGAGGGGAGAGGATTGCTTGAGCCCAGGAGATTGAAGCTGCTGTGAGCTGTGATCATACCACTACACTCCAGCCTTGGCAACAGAGGAAGACTCCCGTCTCCTCCCAAGGCTACCCCCCATACCCCCTCCAAAAAGAAATTATGTCACTACCTTTATCAGTTTCTTAGCTAGGTCTCTAGGTAACTCACTGCAGCTTTTCCATCAGCATTGCTGCTTCACCTTGCACTTTTGTGCTTTGGAGATAGCTCCTTTCCTTAAACCTCATGAATCAACCCCTGCTAGCTTCCAACTTTTCTTCTGCAGTTTTCTCACCTCATCAGCCTTCATAGAATCAAAGAGAGTTAGAGCCTTGCTCTAGATTAGGCTTTGGTTTGAGGGAATACTGTGGCTGGCTTGATCATCTATCCAGACCACTAAAATCTTCTCCATATCAGCAATAAAGCTATTTCACTTCCTTATCATTCAAGCTCTTTTCATTTCCTTCAAGAGCTTTTGCTTTGTATTCACAACTTGGCTGTTTGATGCAAGAGACCTAGGTTTCAGCCTGTCTTGGCTTTTGACTTGCCTGCCTTCCTAAGCTTAATCATTTCTAGCTTTTGATTTAAAGTGAGAGTTATGGAATGCTTCCTTTCACTTGAACATTTAGAGGCCATTGTAGAGTCTTTAACTGACCAAGCTTCAATATTGTTGTGTCTCAGGGAAGGAGGCCCAAAGAGACAGGGCGAGAGAGCGAGGGGAGAGAGAGTGGGGAGAGAGAGGGGGCAGAGATAGAGGGGGGGGGAAGTGGGGAGGGAGACAGGAAGGAATGGCTCGTCAGAACAGAACACACGCAACATTTTATTAAGTTCAGCATCTTACATGGGTGCAGTCTATGATGCCCCAAAACAATTAAAACAGTAATATCAAAGATCCCTGATCACAGATCACCATAACAAATCTATTAATAATTTGAAAGTTTGAAATATTTCAAGAATTCCCACAATGGGACATGGAGCCATGAAGTAAGGACAAGCTGTTGGGAAAATGGTGCTGACAGACTCAGGCTTACCACAAATTTTCAACTTGTAGAAAATGCGGTACCTGCAAAACTCAATCAAGTGAAGCACAATAAAACAAAGGATGCCTGTATTTCTCTGTTAACCTAAGATTTGTCCAATAGGAGGGTTTTTTTTGTTTTTTTTTTTTAAGTTTTTAGCTCCCAGGTAGAAGTGTCTTTTTGGTTTTGGTTTTTAATATCTAGCTTTACTGTGTTGTCTTTAGAAACTATGAGTAAGGAGGACCCAAGATGGCCGACTAGGAACAGCTGGGGATTGCAGCTCCCAGTGAAAGTGCAGAGGGTGAGTGGACGCCGCATTTCCAGATGGATTTTTATTGCCCACAGACCAGGAGATTACCAGGCGGAGGAGCCCAATGGGTCACCAGCACGGCTGTTTTGGCCAGCGCGGCTGTTTTGGCCAGCGTGGCTACTTTGCTGTTGTCCTGGCGCGGCCGTTCTCCGTACAAAATACACTAGTCCGGGTGCCCTTTTAGCTGGCGATTGGAGACCGAGGAAGGCAGATCGCCCATTCATCTGATTTAAAAAGGAACTGAAACAAGGAGCGAGGCCAGGAGATTCCCGAGCAAGAAAACCGCCACGAATCTCAGCACCGCTGTTTCAGCGGGTGCAGTGAGTTGCCGCAAGGGAAATCACACAGATCCCAGCGCCTAAAACAGGTGACTAGAACACCTGGGAGAAAGTCGACCATTCAACTAAAAAAAATAAAAAAAACAGCAATTGAAAATGCTCTGGGTTGAGAGTTTCACATCAAGCACAGCTGAACACAGGACGGTCCAGCTCTGTTGGGGGGGGGGGGGTCCGCCATTACCGAGACACTCCATCACTACAGAGGTAGTCCACCATCGCTGAGGCAGCCCACCATTGCCATGGCAACCCGCCATTGCCGAGGCAACCTGCCATTACAGAGAGAGTCCGCCATTACAGAGGCGGGCCACCATTGCTAAGGCAGTTCTAACTACACCCATACAAACAGGACTGCAGGGAAGATCACATGCCAGCTGGGCAGAGCCCACAGCAGCTCAGCAAAGCCTCTGCAGGCAGACAGTGACTAGGCTGCCGCCTCACTGGGCAGGGCAGCCCTGAAAAAAAAACAAGGCAGAAGCACAACGGAAACTCATAAATAAAGCCCTAACTCCCTGGGACAGAGCACCTGGGGAAAAAAAAACAAACAAAAAGGAGTTTATGAGTTCTGCTGCAGCAGACCTAAACGTACATGCCCAGCAACTCTGAATGAACAACGGAGCTCACAGCTCTGCCCTTGAGCTCCAATAAAGGACAGACTGTCTCCTCAAGCAGCTTTCTGACCCCCATATGTCCAAAGAGTCACCTCATAAAGGAGAGAACACACTGACATTTGGTGGGTATCCTTCTGGGACAAAGACAGCAGAAGAAGAAACTGGTAGCAACCCTTACTGTTCTGCAAGTGCTGCAGGTGATCCCCAGGCAAGCAGGGCCTGGAGTGGACCTCAGCAGACCTACAGTAGAGGGGCCAGACTGTTAGAAGGAAAACTAAGAAACAGAAATAAGTTCATCATCCACAAACTGGAAGTTCACCCAGAGACCTAATCTGAAAGTCAGCAACTACAAAGACAACAGGTGGATAAATCCACAAGGATGGGAAGAAACCAGTGCAAAAAGGATGAAAACACCCGAAACCAGAACACCTCTCCTCCTACAAGGGATCACAACTCCTCACCAGCATGGGAACAAGGCTGGATGGAGAACGAGTGTGATGAAATGACAGAATCAGACTTCAGAAGGTGGATAATAAGAAACTTCAGTGAGCTAAAAGAACATGTTCTAACCCAATGAAAGAAACTAAGAACCTTGAAAAAAGATTTGACGAAATGCTAACGAGAATGGACAACATAGAGAGGAATATAAGTGAATTGATGGAGCTGAAAAACACAACACGAGAACTTCACGAAGCATGCACAACTTTCAACAGCTGAATTGACCAAGCAGAAGAAAGGATATCAGAGGTCGAAGATCAACTCAATGAAATAAAACGGGAAGGCAAGAATAGAGAAAAAAGGGTAAAAAGGAATGAACAAAGTCTCCAAGAAATGTGGGACTATGTGAAAAGACCTAATCTACGTTTGATAGGTGTACCTGAATGTGACGAAGAGAATGAATCCAAGCTGGAAAATACTCTTCAGGATATTATCCAGGAAAACTTCCCCAACCTAGCAAGGCAGGCCAATATTCAACTCCAGGAAATACAGAGAACACCACAAAGATATTCCTCAAGAAGAGCAACCCCAAGGCACATAATCGTCAGATTCACCAGG
>NW_022443098.1:0-3970 GCF_009761245.1 Sapajus apella
TTTCTCCTCTGTTTTAAACGCAGTATTACTGCTAATTCTTATATGCCGGTATATGGCTGGAAATATCCGTTCTAGATTTTCCAAAGAAGGGATTTCTTAAGTGTTGCATAGACACATCAATTTAACTCTGCAAGTTGAATGTACACCTTGAAAACCATTCTGCTAGATAGCTGCGTTTTTGTTTTACACCCAGATATTTCTCAATACAGCATATGGCCCCATTCCCTCTCGAATATCCAAACAGAGATTTTAGAAGAAACGTGCTTCTAACTCACTGAATCTAAACATAGATGTAGCTTCCAAACGTGAACGAACACCCAGCGGAGCAGTTTGAAATATACGATTTTCCCATGTTTTAGGCGCAGTCTTACTGCTAATTGTTATATGTCTGTATATTGCTGGAAATATCCGTTTCTAGATTCTCCAAAGAAAGGGTTTATGAACTGTGACATACAGACATCAGTTTAAGTCTGCAAGTTGAATGTACACCTTGACAACCATTCTGCTAGATAGTTCCGTTTTTGTTTTAGAGCCAGATATTTCTCATTACAGCTTATTCTCCCCTTCACTCTGGAATATCCAAACAAAGCTTTAAGAAGAAACGTGTTTCTAACTCGTTGAATCTCAACATAGATGCAACTTCCTAAAATGAAGCAACACACAGCAGAGCAGTTTGAAATGTACTGTTCTCCTGTGTTTTAGATGCAGAATTACTGCTAATTCTTATATGCCTGTATATGACTGGAAATATCCGTTTCTAATTTCTCCAAAGAAACGGTTTCTGAAGTGCTGCGTACACACTTCAGTTTAACTCGGGAAATTGAATGTACACCTTAACAACTATTCTGCTAGATTACTGCATTTTTGTTTTAGAGCTAGATATTTCTCTTTACAGCATATAGCCCCATTCCCTCTGGAATATCCAAAAGCTGATTTTAGAAGAAACGTGTTTCTAACTCGCTGAATGTAGATATAGATGCAATTTCCTAAAGGGAACCATCACACAGTAGAGCAGTTATACATATATGTTTCTCCTGTATCTTAGACGCAGCCTTACTGCTAATTATTATAGCCCTGTATACGGCTGGAAATATCCATATCTAGATTTTCCAAAGAAAGGGTTTCTGAACTGCTAAATACACACATCTGTTTAACTCTGTGGGTTGTATGTATCCCTTGACAACCATTCTGCTAGATAGCTCTGTTTTTGTTTTAGAGCCAGATATTTCTCATTACAGCATGTACTCCCATTCACTCTGGCGTATCCAAATGCAGCTTTCAGAAGAAACGTGTTTGTAACTCTCTGAATCTAAAATAGATGCAACTTCCTAAGGTGAATGAACACACAACAGAGCAGTTTGAAATATTCGTTTCTCCTGTGTTTTAGACGCAGTCTTTCCGCTAATTCTTGTATGCCTGTATATGGCTGGAAATATCTGTTTCTATATTCTCCAAAGAAAGGGTTTGTCAAGTGCTGCATACATATTTCAGTTTAGCTCTGCAAGTTGAATGTACACCTTGACAACTATTGTGCTGGATGGCTCCATTTTTGTTTTAGAGCCCGGTATTTCAAATTACAGCATAAAGCCCCATTCCCTCTGGCATATCCAAATGCTGATTTTAGAAGAAACTTGTTTCTGACTCGCTGAATCTAAACATATTTTTAACTTCCTAAGGTGAACCTACACACAGCAGACCAGGTTGAAATAAACGTTTCTCCTGAGTTTTAGATGCAGTCTTACTGCTAATTCTTATATGACTCTATATGCCTGGAAATTCCCTCTGTAATATCCAAACGCTGCTTTTAGAAGAAACGTGATTCTAAATCGCTGAATCTAAATATAGATGCAATATTCTAACGGGAACCACGACACAGCAGAGCAGTTTGAAATATACGTTTTCGTTTTATCTTTGTCTTAGACGCAGTGTTACTGCTATTTTTTTTTTTTTTTTTTTTTTAGAATCAAAGTATGAGATTTTAATGAAAATTTGGTTAACATAACATAATTCTTATATGCCTGTATACGGCTGCAAATATCCGTTTCTAGATTTCCCAAAGAAATTGTTTCAGAACTGCTGCATACACACATCAGTTTATCTCTGTATGTTGAGTGTACACCTTGAAAACCATTCACCTCCATAACTCCGTTTTTGTTTTAGAGCCAGATATTTCTCATTACAGCCTATAGCCCCATTCCCTCTGGAATATCCAAACGCTGCTTTTACACGAAACATGTTTCTAACTCGGTGAATCTAAACATAGATTCAACTTCCTAAAGTGAACCAACACACAGCAGAACAGTTTGAAATATACGTTTCTCCTGAGATTTATACGCAGTCTTGCTGCTAATTCTTATATGCCTGTATATGACTGGAAATATCCGTTCCGAGGTTCTCCAAAGAAAGGTTTTCTGAACTGCTAAATACACACAGCAGTTTAACTCTGCAAGTTGAATGTGCACCTTGACAACCATTCTGCTAGACAGCTCCATTTTTGTTTTAGAGTCAGGTATTTCTCATTACAGCATGTAGCCACATTCCCTCTGGAATATCCAAATGCTGCTTTTAGAATAAATGCAACATCCTTAGGTGAATGGACACACGGCAGAGCAGTTTGAAATATATGTTTCTCCTGTGTTTTAGATGCAGTCTTTCTGCTAATGCCTACATGCCTGTATATGGCTGGTAAAAACCTTTTATAGGTTCTCCAAGAAAGGGTGTCTGAACCACTGCAAACACACATCAGTTTACCTCTGTAAGTTGAATGTACACCTTGACAACCATTTTGCTAGATAGCTCCATTTTTGTTTTAGAGCGAGATATTTATCATTACAGCATATATGCCAATTCCCTGTGGAATATCCAAACGCTGCTTTTAGAAGAAACATGTTTCTAACTCGCTGAATCTAAACATAGATGCAACCTCCTAAGGTGAAGCAACACACAGCAGAGAAGATTGAAACATACTTTTGTCCTGAGTTTTAGACGCAGTCTTACTGCTATTTCATATATGCCTGTAGATGGCTGGAAATATCCGTTCATACATTCTCCCAATAAAGGGTTTCTGAACTGCTACATACACACATCAGTTTAACTCTGTAAGTGGAATGTACACCTTGACAACCTTTCTGTGAGACATCTCCGTTTTTGTTTTAGAGCCAGATATTCCTCATTACAGTATGCTCTCCCATTCACTCTAGAATATCCAAATGCTGCTTTCAGAAGAAACGTGTTTCTAAGTCGCTGAATCTAAACGTACATGCAATTTCCTAAGGTGAACGAACTCACAGCAAAGTAGTTTGAAATGTACGTTTCTCCTGTGATTTAGATGCAGTCTTACTTCTAATTCCCATATGCGTGTATATTGCTGGAATTATCCTTTTCTAGATTCTCCAAGGATAGGGTTTCTGAACTCCTACATACACACCTCAGTTTAAGTCTGCAAGGTGAATCTACACCTTGACACCATTCTGCTAGATAGCTCCGTTTTTGTTTTAGAGCCAGATATTTTTCATTACAGCCTATAGCTCCATTCCCTCTGGAATATCCAAACGCTGCTTTGAGAAGAAACGTGTTTCTAACTCGCTGAATCTAAACATAGTTGAAAATTCCTAAGGAGAACCAGCACACAGCAGAGAAGTTTGAAATATACGTTTCTCCTGAGTTTTAGATGCAGTATTAATGCTAATTCTCATATGCCTGTATATGGCTGGAAATATCCGTTTGTGGATTCTCCAAAGAAAGGGTTTCTCAACTGCTACATACAAAAATCAGTTTAAGTCTGCAGGTTGAATGTACACATTCACAACCTTTCTGACAGATAACTGTTTTTGTTTTACAGCCAGATATTTCTCATTACAGCATATAGCCACATTCCCTCTGGAATATCCAAACGCTGCTTTTAGAAGAAGCTTGTTTCTTTTTTTTTTTTTCCCCATTTATTTATTATTTTTTTTTATTTTTTTTTCCC
>NW_022443099.1:0-3970 GCF_009761245.1 Sapajus apella
TTTCTCCTCTGTTTTAAACGCAGTATTACTGCTAATTCTTATATGCCGGTATATGGCTGGAAATATCCGTTCTAGATTTTCCAAAGAAGGGATTTCTTAAGTGTTGCATAGACACATCATTTTAACTCTGCAAGTTGAATGTACACCTTGAAAACCATTCTGCTAGATAGCTGCGTTTTTGTTTTACACCCAGATATTTCTCAATACAGCATATGGCCCCATTCCCTCTCGAATATCCAAACAGAGATTTTAGAAGAAACGTGCTTCTAACTCACTGAATCTAAACATAGATGTAGCTTCCAAACGTGAACGAACACCCAGCGGAGCAGTTTGAAATATACGATTTTCCCATGTTTTAGGCGCAGTCTTACTGCTAATTGTTATATGTCTGTATATTGCTGGAAATATCCGTTTCTAGATTCTCCAAAGAAAGGGTTTATGAACTGTGACATACAGACATCAGTTTAAGTCTGCAAGTTGAATGTACACCTTGACAACCATTCTGCTAGATAGTTCCGTTTTTGTTTTAGAGCCAGATATTTCTCATTACAGCTTATTCTCCCCTTCACTCTGGAATATCCAAACAAAGCTTTAAGAAGAAACGTGTTTCTAACTCGTTGAATCTCAACATAGATGCAACTTCCTAAAATGAAGCAACACACAGCAGAGCAGTTTGAAATGTACTGTTCTCCTGTGTTTTAGATGCAGAATTACTGCTAATTCTTATATGCCTGTATATGACTGGAAATATCCGTTTCTAATTTCTCCAAAGAAACGGTTTCTGAAGTGCTGCGTACACACTTCAGTTTAACTCGGCAAATTGAATGTACACCTTAACAACTATTCTGCTAGATTACTGCATTTTTGTTTTAGAGCTAGATATTTCTCTTTACAGCATATAGCCCCATTCCCTCTGGAATATCCAAAAGCTGATTTTAGAAGAAACGTGTTTCTAACTCGCTGAATGTAGATATAGATGCAATTTCCTAAAGGGAACCATCACACAGTAGAGCAGTTATACATATATGTTTCTCCTGTATCTTAGACGCAGCCTTACTGCTAATTATTATAGCCCTGTATACGGCTGGAAATATCCATATCTAGATTTTCCAAAGAAAGGGTTTCTGAACTGCTAAATACACACATCTGTTTAACTCTGTGGGTTGTATGTATCCCTTGACAACCATTCTGCTAGATAGCTCTGTTTTTGTTTTAGAGCCAGATATTTCTCATTACAGCATGTACTCCCATTCACTCTGGCGTATCCAAATGCAGCTTTCAGAAGAAACGTGTTTGTAACTCTCTGAATCTAAAATAGATGCAACTTCCTAAGGTGAATGAACACACAACAGAGCAGTTTGAAATATTCGTTTCTCCTGTGTTTTAGACGCAGTCTTTCCGCTAATTCTTGTATGCCTGTATATGGCTGGAAATATCTGTTTCTATATTCTCCAAAGAAAGGGTTTGTCAAGTGCTGCATACATATTTCAGTTTAGCTCTGCAAGTTGAATGTACACCTTGACAACTATTGTGCTGGATGGCTCCATTTTTGTTTTAGAGCCAGGTATTTCAAATTACAGCATAAAGCCCCATTCCCTCTGGCATATCCAAATGCTGATTTTAGAAGAAACTTGTTTCTGACTCGCTGAATCTAAACATATTTTTAACTTCCTAAGGTGAACCTACACACAGCAGACCAGGTTGAAATAAACGTTTCTCCTGAGTTTTAGATGCAGTCTTACTGCTAATTCTTATATGACTCTATATGCCTGGAAATTCCCTCTGTAATATCCAAACGCTGCTTTTAGAAGAAACGTGATTCTAAATCGCTGAATCTAAATATAGATGCAATATTCTAACGGGAACCACGACACAGCAGAGCAGTTTGAAATATACGTTTTCGTTTTATCTTTGTCTTAGACGCAGTGTTACTGCTATTTTTTTTTTTTTTTTTTTTTTAGAATCAAAGTATGAGATTTTAATGAAAATTTGGTTAACATAACATAATTCTTATATGCCTGTATACGGCTGCAAATATCCGTTTCTAGATTTCCCAAAGAAATTGTTTCAGAACTGCTGCATACACACATCAGTTTATCTCTGTATGTTGAGTGTACACCTTGAAAACCATTCACCTCCATAACTCCGTTTTTGTTTTAGAGCCAGATATTTCTCATTACAGCCTATAGCCCCATTCCCTCTGGAATATCCAAACGCTGCTTTTACACGAAACATGTTTCTAACTCGGTGAATCTAAACATAGATTCAACTTCCTAAAGTGAACCAACACACAGCAGAACAGTTTGAAATATACGTTTCTCCTGAGATTTATACGCAGTCTTGCTGCTAATTCTTATATGCCTGTATATGACTGGAAATATCCGTTCCGAGGTTCTCCAAAGAAAGGTTTTCTGAACTGCTAAATACACACAGCAGTTTAACTCTGCAAGTTGAATGTGCACCTTGACAACCATTCTGCTAGACAGCTCCATTTTTGTTTTAGAGTCAGGTATTTCTCATTACAGCATGTAGCCACATTCCCTCTGGAATATCCAAATGCTGCTTTTAGAATAAATGCAACATCCTTAGGTGAATGGACACACGGCAGAGCAGTTTGAAATATATGTTTCTCCTGTGTTTTAGATGCAGTCTTTCTGCTAATGCCTACATGCCTGTATATGGCTGGTAAAAACCTTTTATAGGTTCTCCAAGAAAGGGTGTCTGAACCATTGCAAACACACATCAGTTTACCTCTGTAAGTTGAATGTACACCTTGACAACCATTTTGCTAGATAGCTCCATTTTTGTTTTAGAGCGAGATATTTATCATTACAGCATATATGCCAATTCCCTGTGGAATATCCAAACGCTGCTTTTAGAAGAAACATGTTTCTAACTCGCTGAATCTAAACATAGATGCAACCTCCTAAGGTGAAGCAACACACAGCAGAGAAGATTGAAACATACGTTTGTCCTGAGTTTTAGACGCAGTCTTACTGCTATTTCATATATGCCTGTAGATGGCTGGAAATATCCGTTCATACATTCTCCCAATAAAGGGTTTCTGAACTGCTACATACACACATCAGTTTAACTCTGTAAGTGGAATGTACACCTTGACAACCTTTCTGTGAGACATCTCCGTTTTTGTTTTAGAGCCAGATATTCCTCATTACAGTATGCTCTCCCATTCACTCTAGAATATCCAAATGCTGCTTTCAGAAGAAACGTGTTTCTAAGTCGCTGAATCTAAACGTACATGCAATTTCCTAAGGTGAACGAACTCACAGCAAAGTAGTTTGAAATGTACGTTTCTCCTGTGATTTAGATGCAGTCTTACTTCTAATTCCCATATGCGTGTATATTGCTGGAATTATCCTTTTCTAGATTCTCCAAGGATAGGGTTTCTGAACTCCTACATACACACCTCAGTTTAAGTCTGCAAGGTGAATCTACACCTTGACACCATTCTGCTAGATAGCTCCGTTTTTGTTTTAGAGCCAGATATTTTTCATTACAGCCTATAGCTCCATTCCCTCTGGAATATCCAAACGCTGCTTTGAGAAGAAACGTGTTTCTAACTCGCTGAATCTAAACATAGTTGAAAATTCCTAAGGAGAACCAGCACACAGCAGAGAAGTTTGAAATATACGTTTCTCCTGAGTTTTAGATGCAGTATTAATGCTAATTCTCATATGCCTGTATATGGCTGGAAATAACCGTTTGTGGATTCTCCAAAGAAAGGGTTTCTCAACTGCTACATACAAAAATCAGTTTAAGTCTGCAGGTTGAATGTACACATTCACAACCTTTCTGACAGATAACTGTTTTTGTTTTACAGCCAGATATTTCTCATTACAGCATATAGCCACATTCCCTCTGGAATATCCAAACGCTGCTTTTAGAAGAAGCTTGTTTCTTTTTTTTTTTTTCCCCATTTATTTATTATTTTTTTTTATTTTTTTTTCCC
>NW_022443100.1:0-3970 GCF_009761245.1 Sapajus apella
TGGGCGTGGACGCTGGTGGGGACGATGCCACGCCTGTCGGCACTGACTGAGGGTCCTTGGGTGTGGACGCTGGTGGTGATGATTCCATTTCTTTTTTAAATTTCATTAAATTTAGTTTATTATACTTTAAGTTCTGGGGTACATGTGCAGATCGTGCAGGCTTTTTCTATCAGCGTTGATTGCGGGGCTGTGGGAGTGGCGGGCTGTGCGTGGCAGTGGCATCTGGGTGTCTGGAGGAGGGTGTGAGTCGTGGCCTGGTGCAGCTTCTCTCTGACACCCACAGCCCGCATTTCAGGCCTTCTCGGGATGGTGAGGATAGGAACTCCTCTCAACTTCGGAGCCCGTCCCCAGGACTTCGTTCCGTGGGAAATGTGCCTGGTAGCCCCATAATTTATGGAGAAAGAGGTTTTCCTTGCATGAAGTTTGCACTGTAGAATGAATAAAGAGAAAACACTCTATTTGATTTTTCTTTTTCTTGTTGTTGTTCACTAACTATGGTGTTGCTCGGGGAGGGGAAACTTCGTCTGTGTAAACGATCCTCCAGGAAGGAGGAGGATTTCACAGCAGGAGGCGGATTCTTTGCGAGGGGACTTCAGAGATACGTGAATAACAGGAGCTGCATTGAGAGCAAAACTGGAAAGCTCTGTCATCAAAGCGAATATGGAAATTGATGAAGGCACCGCCAGCTGTGGGTTGGCAAAGAGAAGACAGCCGCGAGGCTGGCAGGACTCAGGGTTCTTTGTTCTCACGATAGACATCATCTCATGGAGACGGAGCTTGGGGGTGATTCTGTAGTGATCATTATTGATGAGGTAGGGTTTTGAAGGTAAAACTAGACAAAAAGCTCGAAGTTCTTGAACTCGTAACTTTGGTAAGAAATCCCAGATTAGGACTTCCCGAGTTTCTTAGTGTCTGTTTTTCTCCCTGTGTAAAGTGTAGCTCATTATCGTCTTAAGCGTGTTGTAGGCATCGCCTGACATGGAGCTCGAGGTTTGTTTTTGGTGCCATTACTGTTCCTTTCATTTTCTCACTTTCCTAGGAATTCAACTCATCCAACTTCTGTTTCAAGGCAGAAATTCCTTCAACACCGTCTTAAGGGGCTCAGCCCAGGCACTTCGTGGACACTTCGGAGGAGGCACTGCTGTCTCTCGGGTGTGGTCATCAGCAGCACAGGCTCGGAGACCTTTGCTTTTGATCCTGAATGTAGCTTTGCCATGCTGAGCCAGAAAGTGAAGCCTCGATTTCCTCATCTGTAAAATGGGGGTAATAATGATGAAATGAAATTAATTTAATCATTGCATGTAAAGCTCTTCGTACTCTTCACATTAACACTCCACTCGTTTCCCCTCCTGATCTATCAGCCTGCATTTGCACAGGGTGTGATTTCTGAAAGACAGTCCTGCACCTGAGTCTGTATAGCCTGACGTGTCACAGGAAGTTCATTAAAGAGAGATGAAGAGGGAAATGAAGGCGTCTGCTGATACCACATCCACTGGTGTTTTCATGGGCTTCTCAGTGACGGGGACCAGTTTCTCACCATCTTCCTCTTTTCACCCAACGGTGTGAACTTGGCTATACTGTTTTTCTCTTCTCTTATAAGAGGTGCATTTCATGAGACATCTGAGAAAGAAAGAGAGAGAGAGAGGGAAAGAAAGAACAGAAAGAAAGAAAAGGAAAGAAAGAAAAAGAAAAAATGGTGAGTGAAGGAGAGAGAAGTTGGAGCTTGAGGCTGCTACAAGGCTCGCATTTCCTCCAGGGCTCTTTCTGACCCCATGGACTGTTTGGGCTCCGTGACCTCAGCCCCTTCATGCTGAGCGCTGCCGGTCCTCTGAGGGGACACGAGATGGCTGTGCTCGCACTGGAGAGGTGGTGCCAAGCAGGTGTCCTGAGAAGCCGAGGAAACTGTGGGGTCCATCTCAGAAGCTGGGATCATGCAGTTCTCCCAGATCTGGACGTGTGTAGGATGAATGCATGGTACCAACTCCAGGCGTGGCCACACTGGGGGAAGCGTGGCCATAGTGGGAGTGCAGGAGGTTGGTGCTTCACAGCTGTTCACAGCTGATGGCATGCATTTGCGAATGTGTGCTAGTGTGTGTTCGCATGTGTGTGAATGCATGTGTATGGCATGGTATGCGGCGTATGTGTGAGTGGATTCGCATATGTGATTGAGTATGAGCATGTCTGAATTCGTGTGTGTGTGCATGTGTGTTGTGAATACATACGTGTAAATGCGTATGCCTGTGTGTGAATGTGCATGTGTGTGGCATGATATTTGGTATGTGTGAGTGAATTCATGTGTATGTAACAGAATGTGTCAGTGTGTGTGTGAATATGTGCATGTGTGTGCATATGTAAATGTGTGTGTATGGGTTACTGTGTGAATGTATGATTGTGAATGTGTGTTAATGTATGCATGTATGTAGATGTGTGTGGCTGTGTGTGAATGTACATGTGTGTTAATGTGGCTGTGTGTGCATGTGTGACTATATGGATATGTGTGAATGTGTACATATGTGTGAAGGTGTGTGACTGTGTGACTATGAGTGAATGTGATAGTGCATGTGTGAATGTGTATGTGTGTGCTTGTGTGCATGTGTGTGAATCTGTGGTTGTGTGTTACCGTGATTGTATGTGACTGTGTGGAAGTGTGTGAATGTGTGTATGTGATTGAGTGTGTGAATGTACGAGTGTGAATGTATGTGTGTGACTGAGCATGTATGTGAATGCGTGTGACTGTGAATGTGAGTGCATGTGTGATCGTGCATATGTATGAGTGTGTGTGGCTGTGATTGTGTGTGAATGTGTGTATGTGTGTGGCTCTGTCTGACTTAAAGCGCATATGTGAATGTGTATATGTGTGCATGTGTGTGAATGTGTATGTGCATATGTGTGAATGTGTATGTGCATGTGTGTCAATGTGTGGCTGTGATTGTGTGTGACTTGTGTGACTGTGACTGTGATTGTATGTGTGAATGTGTCTGTATGTGCATGTGTGTGAATCTGTGTGGCTGTGATTGTGTGTCAATGTGACTGTGATTGTGTGTGCAAATGTGTATGTATGTGCATGTGTGGGTGTGACTGATTGTGTGTGTGAATGTGTGGCTGTGATTGTGTGTTACTTGTGTGACTGTGACTGTGATTGTATGTGTGAATGTATGTGTGTGTATGTGTGTGAATCTGTGTGGCTGTGATTGTGTGTGAATGTGTGTGACTATGTGTGAATATGTATGTGCATGTGTGTGAATGTGTAGCTGTGTGTGTGAATGTGTGTGACTGTGATTGAATGTATGTATGTGAATGTATGGCTCTGTGATTTTGTGTAAATGTGATTCAGTGTGACTGTGATTGTGTTAATGTGTATGTATGTGCGTGTGTGTGGCTGTGATTGTGTGTGACTGTACATGTATGTGAATGTATGTGAATGTGTGTGGCTGTGATTGTGTGAATGTGTATGTGCATGTGTGTGAATGTGGCTGTGCTTGTATGTGGATGTGACTGTGACTGTGATATGTGTGTGAATATGTGCATGTGTGTGAATGTGTGTGACTGTTGTGTGTGTGAATGTGTGTGTGCATGTGTATGACTGCGACTGTGACTGTGATTGTGTGTGAATGTGACTGTGATTGTGTGAATGTGTATGTATGTGCATGTGTGTGACTGTGTGTGATTGTGTGTGAATATGTATGTGCATGTTTGTGAATGTGTGGCTGTGATTGTGAATGTGTGTATGTGTGTGCCTGTGTGTGACTGTGAGTGTGATTGTGTGTGTGTGAATGTGCATGTGTGTGCATGTTTGTAAATGTGTGTGGCTGTGTGTGACTGTGAGTGCATGTGTAAATGTGTATGTGCGTGCATGTGTGTGAATGTGTGACTGTGTGAATGTATGTGTGTGACTGTGTGTGTGTGTGAATTTGCATGTGTGACCATGTGTGTAAATGTGTGTGGCTGTGTGTGACTGTGAGTGCATGTG
>NW_022443101.1:0-3969 GCF_009761245.1 Sapajus apella
AGTGGCTCCAGGGAAGGCTTCTTGGCTCCCTTGCTGAGTGACAGCTCAGGCATGGATAGTGAGGAGCAGGTGTCTGTCCAGAAGGTGGGCTCAGTACCCCTCACCTCTTGTGGCCAGCACAGAGGTCCTTGCTCCGGGGTGGGGGGAGTCTGACACCAGCCTCAGCCTCACCACTCCCTCCACAATGTTGCAGCTACCTACAGACACAGGAGTTGAGGGTTGCTGCTCAGCTGCTGGGGCAGAGGACCGGGGATGGAGAGGGGACCCTCAAGCACTGCCCTCCCCCAACTCTGCCGCCTTTCTCATAAAATGCTTGGGAGGCTCAGGGCCACAGGAACTAACAACTGTTGCTACCAGTCCCAGAGACAAGGAAAGTCCCATCGAAGCTACCTGGGCTCAAAAATCCCAGACCCCTTCCCTCACACCCCCACCCTGCTCAATTGTGAAGTGCTATCCAAAGTCTCATGGGCATGCCCCTCCCCACGCACCAGTTCTTCCATGATAATGGGGCTCTGTCGCCTGTTTGAACTTGGGCAAGTCTTTCCTTCTCCTGGGTCTCAGTTTCCCTTCTGTCAAATGGGAGGGCTGGCCTGAGCTTTCAGATACCTTGTAGTCCTGTCATTTGGAGTCCCTAGAGGTCCAGGGCACAGGAGTGTGACACAGGAGAGAGGAAAGGATAATTTAGGGCTGGGGAGCCAGCTGAGAAGGTCAGAAAGGTTGTAGATTCCCTGGGTCCTGCCTGAGGCAGCAGCCTCCATCTGCTTTCAGCAGGTTCCAATCCATGCCACAGCCAGAAGCCAGAGACACCCCAGGACCAGAGGGTCCTGCAGAATGGGATGAGGGTGGGGCAGGCAGTGAGAGGGCAACATTCAGGGAGTCAGTCTCTGCACCCAACCTGAGCCAAGCTTGTTCTGGGCCCCTCAATACTCCTGGACTGGAGAACCAGCTGGATGAGGTGAAGGCTGGGAATGCTCTGAAAGTAGATCTGCAGAGGGAGAAATAAGGTACTTAAGCTACTTAGTCTTTGAGGCTGGTGACAGCAGGAATGGTGCAAACTGATTCCGCTTCAAGTGCTATCCCAGGGAAGGTGGTGGCAGGGAAGGCAGAAGCCTCCTCTCCTGGACGCAGTCACCTCCAAGTACACCCCGAGCATCAGAGCAACTTCTGAGCAGTGCAGCAGCGCAGCTACCACATTCCCCCAGACCTGTACTCAGCTGCCCATTCTCCATTTCCTCTCAGGATGGGAGGATGTCCAGGACTCTCTAATCCAGAACCAAAGCTCCCCATCCCCAGGCTCCTCCAATCCAGGGCACTCCACTGCCAGGAAGGGCAGCTTCCCAGCTTTTCCTGGGGTGGGGGAAAAGAAAAGGTCCCTTCCCTTTCTCTGTATTTGGGGTCAGGCCCTGCCAAATCAAAGCCCTGATGTCAAAGTCCCTCAGCCCCCTCCCCAATTCATACATTTACCAATTCATTCACTCTCACTTCATTCACTTGTTGGTGCTTCCTATATATAATAAAATAAAAACTTCAAAGTTCTGCCATAAGCACTGGAGCATATTCCTAGAAATGTTTCTATATCGCAACCTGAGAGAATGTCGATCTCCATAGTGTGAAAATGACTAGGGCCATGATTTAACTTGTTTTTTCTTTCAATAATTCCCTTTTGTTTTTCTCTGATAATTCCTTTCTTTCCTGAGCCTCTTTAGAGCAACACTTACAGGATTGCCTCTGTAACTCCTTATTCCTGTCCCAGAAAACGTAACTTCAAAATCTCTGGTATCCACTGGCTTTTTCCAGTGTGGAAGCTTTCCCCTGGACCTCCCATAGATCATTGGAAAGGACCCGAGGCCTCAGTTCTAATACCTGGTTTGTCACTAACTGGTGTGTGGTTTGGGCTTGTCCCTTGGTCTCTGTGAGTCTGCTGCATCCTCATCTGTCACAGGTGGGACTGCTGCCAGGTGCAGTGGCTCAAGCCTGTAACCCCAGCACTTTGGGAGGTCGAGGTGGGTGGATCACCAAGTCAAGAGATCAAGACCATCCTGGTCAACATGGTGAAACCCCGTCTTTACTAAAAATACAAAACATTAGCTGGGCATGGTGGTGTGTGCCTGTAATCCCAGCTGCTCAGGAGGTTGAGGCAGGAGAATTGCCTGAACCCAGGAGGTGGAGGTTGCTGTGAGCCAAGATCTCGCCATTGCACTCCAGCCTGGGTAACAAGAGTGAAACTCCGTCTCAAAAAAAAAAAAAAAGGAAAAAAGAAAAAAAAAGGTGGGACTGGACTTAATTGAGTTCTGAGGTCCATGTAGACTTGGCCCCTTCACGTCCTCGTTATGTCAACTGGACATCAACTTAACAGAGGACTTCCCTGCAAAATGTCCTCTTCTTCCTACAACAGGCTGTTTCCGTATAGACATGTTTCATGCTAAGCGCTTCTTTCTGGGTAAAGATGGCAGAGGCCATTTTTCTGCTGAGACAAAGTGATTTGGAGAGTCATCTGGTCCCTGAAGAGGGAATGGTGGGATCCAGCCACCCAGCGTGCAGTGAATTGGAGCAGGGATCTCGGCACACGGGGCGGTGGGTAGGCTCCCCTAACCTGGGGCAACCGCTGTTCCTCCAGACTGCAGCGCACGCTCTTAGCTCCTCCTCTTACCTGGCTCTCACCACACTCCTGGCTTAATCACCACATCGCTCTCACTGCAGCTTCAGGTAGCCATCAGCAGGGCCTGGTAATATCCACTGGTTTGGTTTGGTTTATCTTTGTCTGCAGGTGAACTCCGTAAGGGCTCTGCCATGCACTCCAGCCTTGTGACCCTTGCCTTCCAGGAACCATGCAAGAAGCGCAGCCACAAAAGGCCCTTAAAACAGCAGGAAGAGTGGGCCTGTCCCCCTTCTGTGTGGCTACCTATCTGCGGAGGAGCATCTGGGCCTTGTTCCTCCAAGTCCACTGGAGGGTCCAGAAGAGGGAGTCAGAGGTGTGTCCTGGTGGAGCTGGAGGAAAGGCAGAAAGCCTTTCCGACAGCTATGGAATACCATTAGCCAAGGCCTATTTGGCCCAGCACAAAGCAAGAGATGTGTAGTTTGCATAGACGATTTTGTGAGACTGCTTCTCAACAGCCCCAGCAGCGTGGGAACTAGCAACAGCACACTTCTTGCCTCATCAGCTGCCCTGAGATGGAAAACTCAGTGGAGACAGGACCCTGATTATAATGAAGCATGTGGTCCCAATGCTGGAGCTCCTCTGGCAGGTTCTAAAAGCACAATACTGAGCAGCGGTGCCCTGCTGGACAGTACTGGCGGGGACTCAGTGAGCGCTGCTCACAGATCCACACCTGATCCTGTTGGGTTGAGTCAGGCTGGGCTTTGGTCTGCACTGTGGCATCTGCGTTCTTTGAGTTCACACCATGACTGTGGTGACTTCCCAGATACCATCTCAGGCTTCAGCTAGCACATCCTATTTCTTTTCTTCTATGATACCCGAATTGGACAGACCTCACTTCAAATATGCTGTACCATTTTGTCATCCTATCTTACCTCGGGGAAACTGGGGACTGATGGCCAGACCAATTCTGTTGAAATTCTTGCCTAGAGCAAACCTGTGCTCATTTTTAAGTGACCTGGGAGAGGCTCCCAGCCATAGTAAAGCCCAGTCTGTGTCTTCACAGTGCTGATACAACATGTTTGTGTGTATAAATGCATGATATAGATTTATGTATGTTGCTATCACCATCTGTTCAAGGCCAATATAGCTGGCGGACAGGTCAGAGAGAGAAAATGGAAGTCTTTTTGGTGATTATTAAAGCAAAATAGATATTAAGAAATAGTTTTTCTTTCACTGCTTTGTTTCCTATTTCTGCACCAATCCCTTGACAGTTTAAAGAACTGGAAAGAGAAAATGGGAAAGATAATCTGTGTTTAAGAAGCGCATAGTCTAATGCTTGAACTCTTAACTTTAAAAGATTAAGGTTTTTC
>NW_022443102.1:0-3969 GCF_009761245.1 Sapajus apella
CGTGTTTGTGTTTAAGTATATATATATATGTATATACTTATATATAAATATATATATGTATATACTTATATATAAGTATATATATATATACATAAACACAAACACGTAGATGCTAATTTATCACGAGCAAGTAGGGTTTATGCCTGGGATGCAAGGTTGTTTCAACATATGCAAACTGTAGCTACAGTAACCAAAACAGCATGGTACTTGTACAAAACAGACACACAGAACGATGGAACCGAATAGAGAGCCCAGGAGTAATGCTGTACACCTACAACTATCCGATCTTCAAGAAAGCTGACAAAAGCAATGGGGAAAGGGGCCCTTAATAAATGGTTGTGGGATAACTGGCTAGCCATAGGCAGAAGATTGAAACTGGACCCCTTCCTTACACTATATACAAAAATCAACTCCAGATGGATTAAATACTTTTATTTAAAATATTTTATTAAATGTAAAACCTAAAATTAAAAAAACCCTAGAAGATAACATAGGAAATACTATTCTGGACATAGGACCTGGCAAAGATTTTATGAAGAAGATGCCAAACGTAACTGCAACAAAAACAAAAATTGATAAATGGAACCTAATTAAATTAAAGAGCTTCTGCATAGCAAAAAAAGGTAAGTTCTTTTCTTAGAAGAAACTATCAACAGAGTAAACAACCTACAGAATGAGAGAAAATATTTGCAAACTATACATCTGACAAAGGTCTAACGTCTAGAATCTATAAGAAATGTAAACAAATTTGGAAGTAAAAAAACAACCCCATTAAAAAGTGGGCAAAGGACCAGAACAGACATTTTTCAAAAGAAGATTTATACGTGGCCAGCAAGCATGTGAAAACATGTTGAACATCACTAATCATTAGAGGAATGCAAATCAAAACCACAATGAGATACCATCTCACACCTGTCAGAATGGCTTTTATTAAAAAGTGAAAAAGACCAGCTGTGGTGGCTCACTCCTGTAATCCCAGCACTTTGGGAAGCCAAGGTGGAAGGACCACTCAAGCCCAGGAGTTGGAGACCAGCCTGGGCAACATGGCAAGACTCCATCTCTACAAAAAAACAAATAAAACTAAATAAATAACTGGTCATGGTGGCACATGCCTGTAGTCCCACCTACTTGAGAGGCTGAGGTCAGGGGACCACATGAGCCCAGGAGGTCGAGGCTCTAATGAGGCACGATTGTGCCACTGCATTCCAACCTGGGCAATAGCGTGAGACCCTGTCTCAAAGGAAAAAAATTCAAAAAATAATCGTTGCTGGCAAGTTTGCAGAGAAAAAGGAATGCTTATACACGGCTGGTGGGAATGTAAATTCACTCAGCCATCATGGAAAGCAGTTTGGAAATTTCTCAAAGAACTTAAAATGGAATTACCATTCAACCCAGCAATCCTACAATTGGGTATATACTCAAAGGAATATCAATTGTTCTATCAGAATGACACATGTATGTGTATGTTCATTGCACTATTCACAATAGCAAAGACATGGAACCAACTTAAATGACATCATTGGTAGACAGGATTTTAAAAATGTAGCTCATATACACAATGGAATACTATGCAGCCACAAAAGAAGAATGAGATCATGTCCTTTGCTGAAACATGGATGAAGCTTGAGGCTAATATCCTAAGCAAACTAACACAGGAACAAAAACCAAACACCATATGTTCTCACTTATAGGTGGGAGCTAAAACTTTGAGTACATATGGATATAAAGAAGGGAACAACAGCCACTGGGACCTACTTACAGGTGGAAGGTGGGAGGAGGGTGAGGATCAAAGGACTGCCTATTGGGTACTACACTTATTACCTAGGTAGTAAAATACTCTGTACACCAAATCCCGATGACATGCAATTTACCTACACAATAAATGTGCATATGTACCCCAGAACCTAAAATAAAAGTTAAAAAATAATAAATAAGTAGAGTTGAACTTTAAAAAAAAGGAACTTGATAGACTTGGACTGAGTACCACAATGGTGGGGTTTATTTAATTTACTGTTTGGATTATCACTATAAGGGCATATTAACATGATGTGCAATGAAACCAAGGCATAAGAATCACTTTTGTCTGATGTGGTCAGTTGTCGCATACATAATTGTTAGAGTTTGTTCGAACTTTCTGTCTCAAGTTCCCAAAGAGTTATGAGGGAGGCCAAAAAGTACATTTAAATTAAGAATCTAGAGGGGGCTGGCACCGGCCTGCCTGCTCTCTCCTTGCAGGCCTCGAAGATAGCATCCTGCGCAGTGCAGAGGTGACTTGGCTGCAAACCGGACCCAGCATGAGATTCTCCAAAGAAAGGGTTTCTGGGAGGAGGATCCAAGATAGCCGTTTAGGAACAGCTCAGGATTGCAGCTCCCAGTGAAAGCTCAGAGGGTGAGTGGACACCGCATTTTTATTGTCCACAGACTAGGAAATTCCAAGGTGCAGAAGTTCCACAGGTCACCAGCGCGGCTGTTTCGGCCAGCGCGGCTGTGCCGGCCAGCGCCGCTGCTTTGCCCCGCGTGGCTGCTTTGTCGGCGCCCCAGAGCAGCGGTTCTTCGTACAAAATACACCGTTCCGGGTGCCCTTTTGGCTGGCGATTGGAGCCACGGGAAGTCGCCCATTCGTCTGTTTAAAAAGGGGACTGGGCCGGGCGCGGTGGCTCACACCTGTAATCCCAGCACTTTGGGAGGCCGAGGCGGGTGGATCACGAGGTCAAGAGATCAAGACCATCCTGGTCAACATGGTGAATCCCCGTCTCTACTAAAAATACAAAAAATCACCTGGGCATGGTGGCACATGCCTGTAATCCCAGCTACTAAGGGGGCTGAGGCAGGAGAATTGCCTGAACCCAGGAGGTGGAGGCTGCGGTGAGCCGAGATCGCGCCATTGCACTCCAGCCTGGGTAACGAGAGCGAAACTCTGTCTCAAAAAAATAAATAAAATAAATAAAAAATAAAAAAAAAATAAAAAGGGGACTGAGCAGGGAACAAGGACAGTAGATTCTAGGGCAAAAAAAAACAAAAATCACCACAAACCTCAGTGCCGCTGTTTAAGCCAGCGCAGTGAGTGGCCGCAGGGGAAAACAAACACACCCCGGCGCCTCTTCAACAGGCGACTGGAACACAAACTTAAAAAAGGCTCTGAGGCAGGGAGCCAGGCGATCAGGCTCGGCTGGTCCCACCCCCACAAAAGGACAATAACCAGAAACTCTGGATTGAGAGTTTCACAGCAAGCACAGCTGAACCCGGGACGGTCCAGCTCTGTGGGGGAGGGGCGTCCGCCATTACCGAGGCAGCCAGCCACGACGGAGGTTGTCGGCCAATGATGAGGCAGCCCACCGTTGCCAAGGCAACCCGCCATTGCTGAGGCAGCCCACCGTTGCCAAGGCAACCTGCCACAGCAGAGACTCCACCTCAACAGAGGCGGGCCACCATCGCCAAAGCAGTTCTAACTACACCCATATAAACAGGACTGCAGGGAAGTTCACTCGGCAGCTGGGCGGAGCCCACAGCAGCTCAGCAAAGCCTCTACAGGCCGACAGGGACTAGGCTGCCTCCTTGCTGGGCAGGGCAGGTCTGAAGGAAAAAAAAAAAAAGAAGGCAGCAGCATAACGGAAACTCACAAATAAAGCCCTAAATCCCTGGGACAGAGCACCTGGGAACAAAAAGCAGTTTATGAGTTCTGCTGCAGCAGACCTAAACGTACCTGCCCAGCAGCTCTGAATGAACAACAGAGCTCACAGCTCACCATTTGAGCTCCTATAAAGAAGAGACCGTCTCCTCAAGCAGCTCCCTGACCCCTAGATATCCAAAGAGACACCTCATAAAGGAGAGATCAGATTGACACTAGGCAGGTATCTTTCTGGGACAAAGATAGCAGAAGAAGAAAACTGATAACAACCCTTACTGTTCAGCAGCTGCTGCAGGTGAACCCCAGGCAAGCAGGGCCTGGAGTGAACCTCAGCAGACCTA
>NW_022443103.1:0-3968 GCF_009761245.1 Sapajus apella
GGGAGCTGGGCCCCTCTTGGACAGAGGCAGGGTGAGGGAGGCAGTGACCAGGCAGGCTGAGGCCAGGGACCGTGGCAGGAGGGGTGGAGGGCTCATAGACACAGGCACCCCTCAGTGGGCCACAGCTAGAACGCCCAGAGCTGGGCTCCTCATGGAGGCAACTGTGTCCTCAAGGAGGACCCCAGCTTCCAGCCAGCCTGGACAAGGGGTCGGGGTGCAGCAGTGAAGGGAGAGAGACAGGAGGGGCTCGGCAGCGCTCCCCCATTTCCATCTCCGGGAGCAGACAGGGCCCTGGAGGAGCTGCACAGAGCGCTCCCCACTGGGGATGTCTGAAGGTGGAGTCTTGGGAGCTGCCCAGAGAACACAGCACATGGCCAGCAGTAAGGCCATGTCCACGGGGAAAAGCACCCCCACTGCCCTCCTCCCGCAGCTGCTGGGGCAGAAGACAGAGCCATGGACTTGATGCCCATCCCTGCCCACAGTCCCTGGCACTCTTCTTTCCTCTGGCCATGGGATCGTGTCTGCCCATCAAGCCCCACTAAAGGGTGGAGGTGAGTATAGGGAAGTTGGGCACGCAGCCCCATGGGACTCGGGCTGAACCTGGCTCCTGTATCCCCAACAGGTGCTCCGACAGGGCCCCTGAGCAGGATTGGAGGTGGTCGGAGAAGGACCAGTGGGAGCGGCTGGCAAAGAGCAGGTGGCAGCAGGCCAAGCTGGGCGGCCGTCTGCGGGCAGCGCTGGAGGCCGTGTCAGAGCAAGCCCCGGTGCTGCACAGGAGGGACAGCAAGCTGGGACTCGGCCGGGCCCTGAAGCAGAAAGTGAGGCCCTGTCCTCCCTCACCCCATCTTCCTGGGCTTTCTGCAGCTGAAAGGAGGTCCCCTGAGCTAGCAAGTTCCCCTTAGCAGGCCGAAAGCTCCGGAATGCTCAGAACCAGTGTCCACATCTGGTGCCATCTTCTCAGGGAGGCTTGCTGGGGTCTGTGGTACTGGAGGAGAAAGGGGAATGGAGGCCCAGCAGGGCTGCGTGCCGAAGAGATGCCACCTCTGAATGGCGCCCCTGGAAGGGTCCAGGGTGTGGCCTGAGAGGCATATGCCGGGGGTGGCTAGGGATACTGCTGGAGGCAAAGCAAGGGCCAGGGTCCCTGTGTTCCCCCAGGGAGAGTCTGAGGGAGGCAGAGACTGGTTTTAGCTCCATAGACTGAAGAGCTTCCTCAGAAGCCCAATCTCCCCTAGTGAAGCAGGTGACCCCCAGAGAGGGGGAGATGGCTGTGCAGGCTGAGGCTTCTTGGGAAGGTTACCAGCATCCCTGCCTCGGGTCAGGAGAGGGACACCCTGTGATGGCCTAGCTACCCAAGCCTTCAGTGACTCCATGTCTCAGCTCACAGCTCGCTCCCTCCCAAAATGCAGTGTACGCTGCCCCCTCGTGGGCAGTTAGAAAAGCGCATGTTTCTCATAGCTGCTCACCTTAACCCACTGTCCTGGGGACCCCACTCCAAATAATAAGGCAACCCAAGGAAAGCGACTTTGTTTTGCAAATGCAACTTCAAGAAAAGTCTCGCGCCGTGTCTAGGCGGGCGGATCACGAGGTCAGGAGTTCGATACCAGCCTGGCCAACGTGGTGAAACCCCATCTCTACTCAAAATACAAAATTTAGCCGGGCGCAGTGGCCCATGCTTGTAATCCCAGCTACTCGGGAGGCTGAGGCAGAAGAATCACTGGAACCCAGGAGGCGGAGCTTGCAGTGAGCCGAGATCCCGCCACTGCACTCGACAGAGGCAGAGCAAGACTTTGTTTCTTAAAAAGAAAAGAAAGAAAGAAAAGCCTTAAACCTGTGCTATGCAGAAATTCTGGAGAAGCCACTAACAGTGGCCAGAGGACAGCCCCTTACTTCCTCTCCCTCATTCCTCGCCCTGGTCCTCATAGAGGCACTGGGAGTAGAAATTTCTTGTGCAGACTGGGCGTGGTGCCTGACGTCTGTAATCCCAGCACTCTGGAAGGCTGAGGTGGTCTGACTACCTGAGGTCAGGAGTTCAAACCAGCTTGGCCAACATGGAGAAACACCATCTCTACTAAAAATACAAAAAAATTAGCCAGGCGTGGTGGCTATGCACCTGTAAATACAGCTATCCAAGAGGCTGAGGCAACAGAATCACTTGAACCCAGGAGGCAGAGGTTGCAGTGGGCCAAGATCATGCCACTGCACCCCAGCCTGGGCGACAGAGAGAGACTCCATCTCAAAAAAAGAAAATTCCTCATCCAACTCCTTGCCAGGAGTTCCCTTCTGTTCTCATACTTTCAGGAACAGAGAGCTCACTACCTTCAAGGCTGACCGTCCTCTTTTGTGTGCCGGGCACTGGGAACACTGATGGTGCAGATCCACCCGTGACCTCCTGGGACTCTCACGCTGCTCCCTTAGCTGGAGCAACAGGCGAGAAAATGAGGGTTGCAGGTGCGCCAAAGGCACAGGGATGAGGGCCGCCAGTTCCCACGGACCTACACCCCCAGCTACCTCTCCTCTGGGATCTTGTATGCAAAGGGATTCGATTCCAGAATCGTGGAGATGTCTGCAGTCCAGCCGCCTCCTTGCTTTTGCTTTCATTTGAGAATCAGCCAAAGTTCCCCAAGCACCTGCTCCATGCCAGGTCCCTCGTGGCACTTTGTCCCATTTAGTCCTCATAGCTTGCTGGGAAAGCGACGTGCTATCGCCCACTGGGCAGCTGGGGACAGAGGCACGGGAGGTCACTTGCCCAGGATGACACCTCTAGTCATTTGCATAGTTGGATCTGGCCTCAAGCTTGCTGGGGGCTCTTGGAGCCCATGCAGAATTGACCAGAGCAACGCATGAAACTACGACTTGGCACCAATGCCTGTGCTTCCCTCAAAGGACCTGTGTCTGGCCAGGCGCCGTGGCTCACGCCTGTTAGCCCAGCAGTTCGGGAGGCCAAGGCAGGCGGATCATGAGGTCAGGAGATCAAGACCATCCTGGCCATGGTGAAACCCTGTCTCTACTAAAACACAAAAAATCAGCCAGGCGTAGTGGTGGCACACCTGTCATACAGAGGCTGCAGTAAGCAGAGATCACGCCACTACACTCAAACCTCGGCAACAGAGCAAGACTCCATCTCAAAAAAAAAAAAAAAAAAAAGGCCCTGGGCAAAGCCAAGCTGAAAGCTGTAAGGCTCAGGACAGACTGTGAGGTCAGGAGTCTGACCCCAGCCTGCTCCATCACGCTCTTCCTTCCTGACCCTGCCTCCACCTCGAGGTCTCCCTGCACTGCAGCTTCTGAAGGCCTAGACGGAGGGCTGGCAGGCAGAAGGCAAACACCTCCCCCAGCTGGCAGCCCTTCACTGCCGAGCAAACCTAGGACCCGGGGCTTGGGGTCTCTGCAGCTGCCATCTGGAGACCCCATCATGGGGCAGGACAAAGATCTCAGGCTTTGGGGTGGTTCTGTAAATCATCCTCTGTGGGTCTCCCTTGCCCTACAGATAAGATCTAGATGCTACTGTTTTCCTTGAAGGAAGATGATCAAATGAGAGCAAATGTGTAAACACCCAGCTCACAGTCGGTGTTGAACAAAGTGTGCTTTCCTACCCGTCCTCACTTTGCTCTTATTACTCAGCAAAATCTGAGGATGTCAGTAACACTGAGGCCAATCCAGGAGCCCCAGGGGCCAGCGTGGTGGTGGCCTTCCACTCAGGGAGCAGCCCAGGGTAGGGGGCCCTGTGCAGATCTCGCAGTTATGTGCTGATCTGGCTCACCCACACCCCAACACCTTATCTAGAAAAGTCCTTCCATACCCACATGGGGGCCCTTCCAGCTGCCTGCCCTCATGCACCCAGGACCTGCCCTGTGATGCTCCCGATCGGGAACAGTCAGCTCTGGCTCCAGCCCTACTTGAGCCTGGGACATGGTCCTTTCAGGAGCCAAACAGCTCATCTGTCCCAGAGCAGACAAGCGCTTGCCCTGCAG
>NW_022443104.1:0-3968 GCF_009761245.1 Sapajus apella
CATCAATCTTTAGATTCAGCGAGTTAGAAACACGTTTCCTCTAGAAGCTGCGTTTGGATATTCCAGAGAGAAGGAGTCTGTAGGGTGTAATGTGAAATATCTTGCTTTAAAAGAAAAACGCAGCTATCTACCAGAATGGTTGTCAAGCTGTACAATCAACTTACAGAGTTAAACTGATGTGTGTGTGCAGCAGTTGAGAAATCGTTTCGGTGGAGAGTCTGGAAACTGTCATTTCCAGCCATGCAGAGGCCTATGAGAACTAGCAGTCAGATTGCGTTTAAAACACAGGAGAAACATCTAGTTCAAAGTGCTCTGCTTTTTTTTCGTTCACCTTACTAAGTTGCATCTATGTTTAGATTCTGCGAGTTAGAAAGTCGTTTCTTCTAAAAGCTGCGTTTGGATATTCCAGAGGAACCGAGACTATAGGCTTTACTGAGGCATATCTCTCTCTAAAACAAAAACGCAGCTATCTAACAGAATGGTTGTCAAGCCATACGGTCAACTTACAGTGTTAAACTGATGTATGTGTGCAGCAGTTCAGAAATCCTTTCTTTGGAGAATCTGGAAACAGATATTTCCAGGCATATACAGGCATATAAGAACTGGCAGTAAGACTGCGTTTAAAACACAGGAGAAACGTCTAGTTGAAACTGCTCTGCTTTGTGTTCGTTCAGCTTAGGAAGTTGAATCTATGCTTAGATTCAGCGAGTTACAAACACGTTTCTACAAAAAGCTGCATTTGGATATTCCAGAGTGAATGTGTTTATAGCCTGTAAAGAGAAATATCTTGCTCTAAAACAAAAACGCAGCTATCTAGTAGGATGGTTTTCAAGCTGCACAATCAAGCTGTGGAGTTTAACTGATGTGTGTGTGCAGCAGATGAGAAATCGTTTCTTTGGACATTCTGGAAAAAGATATTTCCAGCCATATACAGGCATTTGAAAACTAGCAGTAAGACTGCGTTTAAAACACAGGAGAAACATGCAGTTCAAAGTGCTCTGCTATGTGTTCGCTCCCCTTAGGAAGTTGCATCTATGTTTAGATTCAAAGAGTTAGAAACAGGTTTCTTTAAAAAGCTGCGTTTGGATATTCCATAGGGAATTAGACTATAGGCTGTAATGAGAAATATCTTGCTCTTAAACAAAAACGTAGCTATCTAGCAGAATGGTTGTCAAGCTGAGCAATCAAATTACAGAGTTAAACTGATGTGTGTGCAGCAGTTCAGAAATCCTTTCTTTGGAGAATCTGGAAACAGATATTTCCAGCCTTATACAGGCATATAAGAACAAGCAGTAAGACTGCGTTAAAACAAAGTGTACAAGTCTAGTTTAAAGTGCTCTGCTTTGTGTTCGTTCACCTTAGGAAGTTGCATCAATCTTTAGATTCAGCGAGTTGGAAACACGTTTCTTCTAGAAGCTGCGTTTGGATATTCCAGACAGAAGGAGTCTGTAGGGTGTAATGTGAAATATCTTGATTTGAAAGAAAAACTCAGCTCTCTACCAGAATGGTTGTCAAGCCGTACGATCAACTTACAGATTTAAACTGATGTGTGTGTACAGCAGTTGAGAAATCGTTTCTTTGGAGAGTCTGGAAACTGTCATTTCCAGCCATACAGAGGCCTATGAGAACTAGCAGTGAGATTGCGCTTAAAACACAGGAGAAACATCTAGTTCAAAGTGCTCTGCTTTGTTTTCGTTCACCTTACTAAGTTGCATCTATGTTTAGATTCAGCCAGTTAGAAAGTCGTTTCTTCTAAAAGCTGCATTTGTATATTGCAGAGTGACCGAGAGTATAGGCTTTAGTGAGACATATCTCACTCAAACAAAAACGCAGCTATCTAGCTGAAAGGTTGTCAAGCTATAAGGTCAACTTATAGAGGTAAACCGATGTATGCGTGCAGCAGTTCAGAAATCCTTTCTTTGGAGAATCTAGAAACAGACATTTCCAGCCATATACAGGCATATAAGAACTAGCAGTAAGACTGCAATTAAAACACTGTTGAAAAGTCTAGTTGAAACTGCTCTGCTTTGTGTTCGTTCAGCTTAGGAAGTTGAATCTATGTTTAGACTCAGCGAGTTACAAACACGTTTCTTCGAAAAGCTGCATTTGGATATTCCAGTTTAAATGTGTTTATAGCCTGTATAGAGAAATATCTTGCTCTAAAACAAAAACGCAGCTGTCTAGCATGATGGTTTTCAAGCTGCACAATCAAGCTGCACAGTTAAACTGATGTGTCTGTGCAGCAGAAGAGAAATCGTTTCTTTGGAGATTCTGGAAAAAGATATTTCCAGCCATATACAGGCATTTGAAAACTAGCAGTAAGACTGCGTTTAAAACATAGGGGAAACATGTAGTTCAAAGTGCTCTGCTTTGTGTTCGTTCACCTTAGGAAGTTGCATCAATCTTTAGATTCAGCGAGTTAGAAACACGTTTCCTCTAGAAGCTGCGTTTGGATATTCCAGAGAGAAGGAGTCTGTAGGGTGTAATGTGAAATATCTTGCTTTAAAAGAAAAACGCAGCTATCTACCAGAATGGTTGTCAAGCTGTACAATCAACTTACAGAGTTAAACTGATGTGTGTGTGCAGCAGTTGAGAAATCGTTTCGGTGGAGAGTCTGGAAACTGTCATTTCCAGCCATGCAGAGGCCTATGAGAACTAGCAGTCAGATTGCGTTTAAAACACAGGAGAAACATCTAGTTCAAAGTGCTCTGCTTTTTTTTCGTTCACCTTACTAAGTTGCATCTATGTTTAGATTCTGCGAGTTAGAAAGTCGTTTCTTCTAAAAGCTGCGTTTGGATATTCCAGAGGAACCGAGACTATAGGCTTTACTGAGGCATATCTCTCTCTAAAACAAAAACGCAGCTATCTAACAGAATGGTTGTCAAGCCATACGGTCAACTTACAGTGTTAAACTGATGTATGTGTGCAGCAGTTCAGAAATCCTTTCTTTGGAGAATCTGGAAACAGATATTTCCAGGCATATACAGGCATATAAGAACTGGCAGTAAGACTGCGTTTAAAACACAGGAGAAACGTCTAGTTGAAACTGCTCTGCTTTGTGTTCGTTCAGCTTAGGAAGTTGAATCTATGCTTAGATTCAGCGAGTTACAAACACGTTTCTACAAAAAGCTGCATTTGGATATTCCAGAGTGAATGTGTTTATAGCCTGTAAAGAGAAATATCTTGCTCTAAAACAAAAACGCAGCTATCTAGTAGGATGGTTTTCAAGCTGCACAATCAAGCTGTGGAGTTTAACTGATGTGTGTGTGCAGCAGATGAGAAATCGTTTCTTTGGACATTCTGGAAAAAGATATTTCCAGCCATATACAGGCATTTGAAAACTAGCAGTAAGACTGCGTTTAAAACACAGGAGAAACATGCAGTTCAAAGTGCTCTGCTATGTGTTCGCTCCCCTTAGGAAGTTGCATCTATGTTTAGATTCAAAGAGTTAGAAACAGGTTTCTTTAAAAAGCTGCGTTTGGATATTCCATAGGGAATTAGACTATAGGCTGTAATGAGAAATATCTTGCTCTTAAACAAAAACGTAGCTATCTAGCAGAATGGTTGTCAAGCTGAGCAATCAAATTACAGAGTTAAACTGATGTGTGTGCAGCAGTTCAGAAATCCTTTCTTTGGAGAATCTGGAAACAGATATTTCCAGCCTTATACAGGCATATAAGAACAAGCAGTAAGACTGCGTTAAAACAAAGTGTACAAGTCTAGTTTAAAGTGCTCTGCTTTGTGTTCGTTCACCTTAGGAAGTTGCATCAATCTTTAGATTCAGCGAGTTGGAAACACGTTTCTTCTAGAAGCTGCGTTTGGATATTCCAGACAGAAGGAGTCTGTAGGGTGTAATGTGAAATATCTTGATTTGAAAGAAAAACTCAGCTCTCTACCAGAATGGTTGTCAAGCCGTACGATCAACTTACAGATTTAAACTGATGTGTGTGTACAGCAGTTGAGAAATC
>NW_022443105.1:0-714 GCF_009761245.1 Sapajus apella
TCCTTTCTTCTGCTGGGGTTGGGTTCAGTTTGTATCTTCTTTTTTTTCCCATTTATTTATTTTATTGCATTTTAGGTTTGGGGGTACATGTGAAGAACATGCAAAATTGTTGCATAGGTACACACGTGGCAGTGTGATTTGCTGCCTTCCTCCCCACCACCTACATCTGGCATTTCTCCCCTTGCTATCTCTCCCCAGCTCCCCACCCCCAACCGTCCCTCCCCTATTTCCCCCCAACTGACCCCAGCGTGTAGTGCTCCCCTCCCTGTGTCCATGTGTTCTCATTGTTCAACACCTGCCTGTGAGTGAGAACATGCGGTGTTTGATCTTCTGCTCTTCTGTCAGTTCGCTGAGAATGATGGTTTCCAGGTTCATCCATGTCCCTACAAAGGACCCAAACTCATCATTTTTGATGGCTGCATAATATTCCATGGTGTATATGTGTCACATTTTCTCTATCCAGTCTATCGTCGATGGGCATTTGGGTTGGTTCCAGGTCTTTGCTATCGTAAACAGTGCTGCAATGAACATTCGTGTGCACGTGTCCTTATAGTAGAACGATTTGTAATCCTTTGGATATATACCCAGTAATGGGATTGCTGGGTCAAATGGAATTTCTATTTCTAGGTCCTTGAGGAATCGCCACACTGTCTTCCACAATGGTTGAACTAATTTAGACTCCCACCAACAGTGCAAAAGTGTTCCTATTTCTCC
>NW_022443105.1:814-3967 GCF_009761245.1 Sapajus apella
TTCATATGTTTGTTGGCTTCATGTATGTCTTCTTTTGTAAAGTGTCTGTTCATATCCTTTGCCCACATTTGAATGGGCTTGTTAGTTTTTTTCTGGTAAATCTGTTTTAGTTCTTTGTAAATTACAGATATCAGCCCTTTGTCAGATGGGTAAACTGCAAAAATTTTTTCCCAATCTGTTGGTTGCCGATTCACTCTAATGATTGTTTCTTTTGCTGTGCAGAAGCTGTGGAGTTTGATTAGGTCCCATTTGTCTATTTTGGCTTTTGTTTCCAATGCTTTTGGTGTTTTGGTCATGAAGTCCTTGCCTACACCTATGTCCTGAATGGATTTGCCTAGATTTTCTTCTAGGGTTTTTATGGTGTTAGGTCTTATGTTTAAGTCCTTAATCCATCTGGAGTAAATTTTAGTGTAAGGTGTCAGGAAGGGGTCCAGTTTCTGCTTTCTGCACATGGCTAGCCAGCTTTCCCAACACCATTTATTGAACAGGGAATCCTTTCCCCTTTGCTTGTTTTTGTCTGGTTTGTCGAAGATCAGATGGTTGTAGATATGTTGCCTCCGAGACCTCTGTTCTGTTCCATTGGTCTATATCTCTGTTTTGGTACCAGTACCATGCTGTTTTGACTATTGTAGCCTTGTAGTATAGTTTGAAGTCCCGTAGTGTGATGCCCCCCGCTTTGTTCTTGTTGCTTAGAATTGACTTGGCTATGCGGGCTCTCTTTTGGTTCCACGTGAAGTTTAAGGTGTTTCTTTCCAGTTCTGTGAAGAAGGTCATTGGTAGCTTGATGGGGATAGCATTGAATCTGTAAATTACTTTGGGCAGTATGGCCATTTTCACTATCTTGATTCTTCCTAATCATGAACATGGAATGTTTCTCCATCTGTTTGTGTCCTCTCTTATTTCGTTGAGCAGTGGCTTGTAGCTCTCCTTGAAGAGGTCCTTTACGTTCCTTGTTAGTTGTATTCCTAGGTATTTTATTCTCTTTGTGGCAATTGTGAATGGAAGTTTGTTCTTGATTTGGCTCTCTTTAAGTCTGTTATTGGTGTATAGGAATGCATGTGATTTTTGCACATTGATTTTGTATCCTGAGACTTTGCTGAACTTGCTTATCAGTTTCAGGAGATTTTGGGCTGAGACGATGGGGTCTTCTAGATATACAATCATGTCGTCTGCAAATAGAGACAATTTGACTTCCTCCTTTCCTATTTGAATGCCCTTTATTTCTTTTTCTTGCCTGATTGCTCTGGCTAGAACTTCTAATACTATATTGAATAGCAGTGGTGAGAGAGGACATACTTGTCTGGTGCCACATTTCAAGGGGAATGCTTCCAGTTTTTGCCCATTCAGTATGATATTGGCTGTTGGTTTGTCATAAATAGCTTTTATTATTTTGAGATACGTTCCATCAATACCTAGCTTATTGAGGGTTTTTAGCATAAAGGGCTGTTGAATTTTGTCAAAGGCCTTCTCTGCATCAATTGAGATAATCATGTGGTTTTTGTCTTTGGTTCTGTTTATGTGGTGAATTACGTTTATAGACTTGCGTATGTTGAACCAGCCTTGCATCCCCGGGATGAAGCCTACTTAATCATGGTGGATAAGCTTTTCGATGTGCTGTTGCAATCAGCTTGTCAGTAATTTTTGAAGATTTTTGCATCTATGTTCATCATGGATATTGGCCTTAAGTTTTCTTTTCTTGTTGAGTCTCTGCCAGGTTTTGGAATCAGGATGATGTTGGTCTCATAAAATGATTTGGGAAGAATTCCGTCTTTTTGTATTGTTTGGGATAGTGTCAGAAGGAATGGTACCAACTCCTCTTTGTATGTCTGGTAGAATTCGGCTGTGAACCCGTCTGGACCTGGGCTTTTTTGGGGTGGTAAGCTCTTAATTGCTGCCTCAACTTCAGACCTTATTATGGGTCTGTTCAGGGTTTCGGCTTCTTCCTGGTTTAGGCTTGGGAGGAGGCAAGTGTCCAGGAATTTATCCATTTCTTACAGGTTTATTGGTTTATGTGCATAGAGTTGTTTATAATAATCTCTGATGATGGTTTGAATTTCTGTGGAATCTGTGGTGATATCCCCTTTATCATTTTTTATTGCATCAATTTGGTTATTCTCTCTTTTCTTTTTTATTAATCTGGCTAGTGGTCTATTTTGTTGATCTTTCCAAAAAACCAGCTCCTGGATTTATTGATTTTTTGAAGGGTTTTTTGTGTCTCTATTTCCTTCAGTTCTGCTCTGATCTTAGCTATTTCTTGTCTTCTGCTAGACTTTGAATTTTTTTGAAACTGAACAACTTGCTCTTTCAATTTTGACAGTTGGGTGTCAATTTTTGATCTCTCCTTGCTTCTCATGTGGGCACTTATTGCTATATATTTTCCTCTAGAGACTGCTTTAAATGTGTCCCAGAGATTCTGGTATGTTGTGTCTTCATTCTCGTTGGTTTCGAAGAACATCTTTATTTCTGTCTTCATTTCATTGTTTATCCAGTCAACATTGAAGAGCAAGTTGTTCAGTTTCCATGAAGCTGTGCAGTTCTGGGTTAGTTTTTGAATTCTGAGTTCTAACTTGATTGCACTGTGGTCTGAGAGACTGTTACGATTTCCGTTCTTTTGCATTTGCTTAGGAGTGATTTACTCCCAAATATGTGGTCAATTTTAGAGTAGGTGTGATGTGGTGCTGAGAAGAATATATATTCTGTGGATTTGGGGTGGAGAGTTCTGTAAATGTCTATTAGGTTTGCTTGGTCCAGGTCTGAGTTCAAGTCCTGGATATCCTTGTTAGTTTTCTGTCTGGTTGATCTGTCTAATGTTGACAATGGGGTGTTAAAGTCTCCCACTATTATTGTGTGGGAGTCTAAGTCTCTTTGTAAGTCATTAAGAACTTGCCTTATGTATCTGGGTGCTCCTGTATTGGGTGCGTATATATTTAGGATCGTTAGCTCTTCTTGTTGCATTGATCCTTTTACCATTATGTAATGTCCCTCTTTGTCTCTTATGATCTTTGTTGCTTTAAAGTCTAATTTATCAGAGATGAGAATTGCAACTCCTGCTTTTTTTTGCTCTCCATTTGCTTGGTAAATCTTCCTCCATCCCTTTATTTTGAGCCTTTGTGTATCCTTGCATGTGAGATGGGTTTCCTGGATACAGCACAC
>NW_022443106.1:0-938 GCF_009761245.1 Sapajus apella
ACGAACACAAAGCAGAGCAGTGTGTACTAGACGTTTCTCCTGTGTTTTAAACGCAGTCTTACTGCTAGGTCTCAAATGCCGGGGTAAGGCTGAAAATATCTGTTTCCACATTCCCCAAAGAAAAGATTTCAGAACCTCTGCACACACAAATCAATTTAACTCCATAAGATGATTTTACGGTTTGGCAACCATTCTGCTAGATAGCTGCGTTTTTGTTTTAGAGCAAGATATTCTCATTATAGCCTTTAGTCTCAGGAACTCCGGAATATCCAAACGCAGATTTTAGAAGAAAAGTTTTTCTAACTCACTGAGTCTAAACATAGAGGCAACTTCCTATGGTGAACGAGCACTAAGCGGAGCAGTTTGAACAAGACGTTTCTCCAGTGTTTTAAACGCATTCTTACTGCTCGGTCTTAAATGCCTGGGTACGGCTGGAAATATCTGTTCCCAGATTCTCGAAGCAAAGGATTTCTGAACCGCTGCAAACAGACATCAGTTTTACTCTGTAAGATGATTGTACAGCTTGAAACCATTCTGCTAGATATCTGCGTTTATGTTTTAGAGGAAGATGTTTCTGATTACGTCCTGCAGGCCCTTTCACACTGGAATATCCAAATGCTGCTTTTAGAAGAAACGTCTTTCTAACTCGCTGAATCTAAATATAGATGCAAATTCCTAAGGTGAAAGAATAGAAATCAGTGCAGTTTGAACTAGACGTTTCTCCTGTGTTTTAAACGCAGTCTTACTGCTACGTTTTAAATGCCTGTGTAAGGCTGGAAATATCTGTTTCCAGATTCTCCAACGAAAGGATTTCTGAACTAATGCACACACACGTCAGTTTAACTCTGTAAGAAGATTGTACAGCTTGACAACCATTCTGCTAGATAGCGGCGTTTTTGTTTTAGAGCAAGATATTTCTCATTACGGACTTTAGTCTC
>NW_022443106.1:1038-3013 GCF_009761245.1 Sapajus apella
TTCTAACTCGCAGAATCTAAACACAGATGCAACTTCCTAAGGTGAACGAACACAAAGCAGAGCAGTTTGAACTTGACGTTTATGCTGTCTTTCAAACGCAGTCTGACTGCTAGGTCTTAAATGCCTGTGTAAGGCTGGAAATATCTGTTTCCAGGTTACCCGAAGAAAAGATTTCAGAACCTCTGCACACACACGTCAAATTAACTCCTTAAGATGATTTTACAACTTGACAACTTTTCTGCTAGATAGCTGTGTTTTGGTTTTAGAGCAAGATGTTTCTGATTACGGCCTGCAGGCTCTTTCACACTGGAATATCCAAATGCTGCTTTTTGAAGAAACGTGTTTCTAACTCTCTGAATCTAAACATAGATGCAACTTCCTAAGGTGAACGAATAGAAAGCAGTGCAGTGTGAACTAGGCATTTCTCCTGTGTTTTAAACGCAGTCTTACTGCTAGGTCTTATATGCCTGTATAAGGCTGGAAATATCTCTTTTCAGATTCTCCAACGAAAGGATTTCTGAACTACTGCACACACACGTCAGTTTAACTCTGTAAGAAGATTGTACTGCTTGACAACCATTCTGTTAGAAAGCTGCGTTTTTGTTTTAGAGTAAGATATTTCTCATTACGGCCTTTAGTCTCAGTCATTCTGGAATATACAAAGGCAGCTTTTAGAAGAAACGTGTTTCCAACTCGCTGAATCTAAACATAGATGCAACTTCCTAAGGTGAACGAACACAAAGCACAGCAGTTTGTACTAGAGGTTTCTCCAATGTTTTAAACGCAGTCTTACTGTTAGTTCTCATATGCCTCTATGTGTCTGGAAATATCTCTTTCCAGATTCTCGAAGCAAAGGATTTCTGAACTGCTGCAAACACACATCAGTTTAACTCTGTATGTTGATTGCACAGCTTGACAACCATTCTGCTAGATAGCTGCGTATTTGTTTTAGGGCAAGATGTTTCTGATTACGGCCTGCAGGCTCTTTCATACTGGAATATCCAAACGCAGCTTTTAGAACAAACGTGTTTCTAACTCGCTGAATCTAAACATAGGTACAACTTCCTAAGGTGAACGAACACAAAGCAGAGTAGTTTGAACTAGACGTTTCTCCTGTGTTTTAAACGCAGTCTTACTGCTAGGTCTGAAATGCCTGGGTAAGGCTGAAAATATCTGCTTACAGATTCGCCAAAGAAAAGGTTTCAGAAACTCTGCACACACTCATCAATTTAAATCTATAAGATGATTTTATAGCTTGACAACCACTCTGCTAGATAGCTGCGTTTTTGTTTTAGAACAAGATATTTCTCATTACAGGCTTTAGTCTCAGTCACTCTGGAATATCCAAACGCGGATTTTAGAAGAAAAGTTTTTCTAATTCGCTGAATCTAAACATAGAGGCAACTTCCTAAGGTGAACGAACACAAAGCACAGCAGCTTGAGAAAGAGGTTTCTCCAGTGTTTTAAACGCAGTCTTACCGGTAGTTCTCATATGCCTGTATATGGCTGGAAATATCAGTTTCCAGATTCTCAAAGCAAAGGATTTCTGAACTGCTGCCAACACACGTCAGTTTAACTCTGTAAGAAGATTGTACAGCTTGACAACCATTCTGCTAGATAGCGGCGTTATTGTTTTAGAGCAGGATATTTCTCATTACTGCCTTTAGTCTCAGTCATTCTGGAATATCCAAACGCAGCTTTTAGAAGAAACGTGTTTCCAACTCGCTGAATCTAAACATAGATGCAACTTCCTAAGGTGAACGAACACAAAGGAGAGCACTTTGAACTAGACGTTTCTTCAGTGTTTTAAACGCATTCTTACTGGTAGGTCTTAAATGCCTGGGTAAGGCTGGAAATATATGTTCCCAGATACTCGAAGCAAAGGATTTCTGAACTGCTGTAACACACATCAGTTTAACTCTGTAAGTTGATTGTACAGCTTGACAACCATTCTGCTAGATAGCTGCGTTTTTGT
>NW_022443106.1:3113-3966 GCF_009761245.1 Sapajus apella
TCTGTAAGAAGATTGTACAGCTTGACAACCATTCTGCTAGATAGCGGCGTTATTGTTTTAGAGCAGGATATTTCTCATTACTGCCTTTAGTCTCAGTCATTCTGGAATATCCAAACGCAGCTTTTAGAAGAAACGTGTTTCCAACTCGCTGAATCTAAACATAGATGCAACTTCCTAAGGTGAACGAACACAAAGGAGAGCACTTTGAACTAGACGTTTCTTCAGTGTTTTAAACACATTCTTACTGCTAGGTCTTAAATGCCTGGGTAAGGCTGGAAATATATGTTCCCAGATCCTCGAAGCAAAGGATTTCTGAACTGCTGCAAACACACATCAGTTTAACTCTGTAAGTTGATTGTACAGCTTGACAACCATTCTGCTAGATAGCTGCATTTTTGTTTTAGAGCAAGATATTTCTCATTACGGCCTTTAGTATCAGTCATTCTGGAATACCCAAACGCAGCTTTTAGAAGAAACGTGTTTCTAAATCCCTGAAGCTAAAATGGATGCAACTTCCTAGGATGATCGAACACAAAGCAGAGCAGTTTGAACTAGACGTTTCTAAAGTGTTTTAAACGCAGTCTTACTGTTACTTCTCATATGCCTGTAAATGGTTGGAAATATCTGTGTCCAGATTCTCGAAGCAAAGGATTTCTGAACTGCTGCAAACACACGTCAGTTTAACTCTGTATGTTGATTGCACACCTTGACAAGCATTCTTCTAGATAGCTGCGTTTTTGTTTTAGAGCAAGATATTTCCCATTACCGCCTTTAGTCTCAGTCATTCTGGAATATCCAAACGCAGCTTTTAGAAGAAACGTGTTTCTAACTCGCTGAACCTAAACATAGATGC
>NW_022443107.1:0-4510 GCF_009761245.1 Sapajus apella
GCCCCGTAGTCCACCCCGGGCGCTCCTCCCCGAGGAGCCGAGTCCCAGCCCGGCCCGCCCGCCCGCCGGGCGCTGCCCCGGCCCTCCCGGCTTGTGTGAGGCCGCTGATGCCGACGCCGCCATGGGCTGCCTCGGGAACAGTAAGACCGAGGACCAGCGCAACGAGGATCAGGCGCAGTGTGAGGCCAACAAAAAGATCGAGAAGCAGCTGCAGAAGGACAAGCAGGTCTACCGGGCCACGCACCGCCTGCTGCTGCTGGGTGCTGGAGAATCTGGTAAAAGCACCACTGTGAAGCAGATGAGGATCCTGCATGTTAATGGGTTTAATGGAGATGAGAAGGCAACCAAAGTGCAGGACATCAAAAACAACCTGAAAGAGGCTATTGAAACCATTGTGGCCGCCATGAGCAACCTGGTGCCCCCTGTGGAGCTGGCCAACCCTGAGAACCAGTTCAGAGTGGACTACATTCTGAGTGTGATGAACGTGCCTGACTTCGACTTCCCTCCCGAATTCTACGAGCATGCCAAGGCTCTGTGGGAGGATGAAGGAGCGTGCCTGCTACCAACACTCCAACGAGTACCAGCTGATTGACTGCGCCCAGTACTTCCTGGACAAGATCGATGTGATCAAGCAGGCCGACTATGGGCCGAGCGACCAGGACCTGCTTCGCTGCGGCATCCTGACTTCTGGAATCTTTGAGACCAAGTTCCAGGTGAACAAAGTCAACTTCCACATGTTTGACGTGGGTGGCCGGCGTGATGAACGCCGCAAGTGGATCCAGTACTTCAATGATGTGACTGCCATCATCTTCGTGGTGGCCAGCAGCAGCTACAACAGGGTCATCCGGGAGGTCAACCAGACCAACCGCCTGCAGGAGGCTCCGAACCTCTTCAAGAGCATCTGGAACAACAGGTGGCTGCGTACCATCTCTGTGATTCTGTTCCTCAACAAGCAAGATCTGCTCGCTGAGAAAGTCCTTGCTGGGAAATCGAAGATTGAGGACTATTTTCCAGAATTTGCTCGCTACACTACTCCTGAGGATGCTACTCCCGAGCCCGGAGAGGACCCACGCGTGACCCGGGCCAAGTACTTCATTGGAGATGAGTTTCTGAGGATCAGCACTGCCAGTGGGGATGGGCGCCACTACTGCTACCCTCACTTCACCTGCGCTGAGGACACTGAGAACATCCGCCGTGTGTTCAACGACTGCCATGACATGATCCGGCGCGTGCGCCTTCATCAGTACGAGCTGCTCTAAGAAGGGAACCCCCAAATTTAACTAAAGCCTTAAGCACAATTAATTAAAAATGAAACGTAATTGTACAAGCAGTTAATCACCCACGATAGGGCATGATTAACAAGCAACCTTTTCTTTCCCCTGAGTGATTTTGCAAAACCCCCTTTTCCCTTCAGCTTGCTTAGATGTTCCAAATTTAGAAAGCTGAAGGCAGCCTACGGAAAAAGAAAAACGAAAAAAAAAAGGCCACAAAAGTTCCCTCACTTTCAGTAAAAATAAATAAAATAGCAGCAGCAAACAAACAGAAATAAAATGAAATGAAAGAAACAAATGAAATAAATATTGTGTTGTGCAGCATTAAAAAAATCAAAATAAAAATTAAATGTGAGCAAAGAAAAAAAAAAGAAGTGTTAAATAGATAAATACTATATTCCCAGTTGGATACTATATTCAAATACTCAATGTGGTGAAGATGATAAATCTTCCCAATTTGTTTGATAGGTTCACTGCGAGGCTTTCCTGTAAAATAAGTTTGCAGTGAATAGGTAGAAATTTTAGCAAAGAAATCAAAATATAAGAAAGGACATCAAGAAAACATAGCTTGGGTATGTTAGCCCCAAACTTTGAGCTCTGACTCAAGGGAGGTAGGCTGTGGTCAAGTGAGTCCCTCACCCCTGACTTTAACGTCTTTTAGGTTCTCATTTCCAGGCTGGGCTGAGTCATCCATCCATGATGTTGGCTCAGAGCTCAGGAACAATGTCATCTGCCTCAGGAAGGCAGCAGCGTTGAGACAACAGTGTGGTCTGGTGGCAAAAGTCTCCAGGCAGAAGTCCTGGAAATGTGAGCCCTAGGAGTTTAACCCTCAGAGGCTCGGGGGGTGGAAGTCCTGGCTACAGATCTCCTCTGGCCATTCTCCTGGGACAGGCCCACCCAGCCAGGCCCTGGACTCTGCCTTATGCCTCCTCCCTTCATCCCCACGCATGTGGGAGCCTGCAAAGGAGGTGGCCGCAGTCCCTGCCCTGCAGCGCTGCTCAAACAGGGGAAAGAGGCAACTGAGAATGGTGAGATTGAGCAGATACATTTTCAGTGTAATGCAGTTGGGTTCCTCACAGGGACTGGGTTATAAAGAACCTCATGAATGCAGGAAGTCTGAAATTTGAGTAATGAAACTGAAAAGAAGAAAAAGCTGCTTACAGCTTTCTTCCTCCACCCACTCCCTTCACAGTCCAGTTTCTCCCAGGACCTCTGTGGGTGGGGCCACATTAACTGTGGAGCCTCCTCTCACCTGCCCAGAGTGGGTGAGATGCTGCGGGTCCCCCTGGAGGCAACCAGGAGCTCCATAGACAACACTCAGCATCAGTTGGTGACTGCAGGGTGATGACTCCTGGTAAGGACAGGGTAACCCCTGGGGCACGGTGGCATCTCCTGCTGCTTCTCCTCTCCTGAGAGCCAAGGATGGGGGCTGGCCTGAGGCAGGCATATCATCTGAGTGTGTTGAGCAGCAGTTGAAAAAGTCAAAGATGAGACCGGTTCCTTGGGCAGGCTCCAAGATTAACTGATCTGGTGGCTGCATCCCACTGCAGGGCCCCACAGGGACAGAGGCTTTGTGGAGAGGCCTGAGACGTGGGAAGTGGAGCCTGAGGAATGTCCGGGACGCCCATTTGGGCTCCACTCACAGGTGCACACTCAGGGGCTAAGGGGAGGTCTTGTCTGAGTCCTGAGTGTGAGGCAGCGCCTGGCCACTAGGGGGAGGCAAACTCTGTGAAACCAAATGGACCTGCCCTCTCACTCTGAGCCCCGGACTTGATAAACCATAGCATTGGGAGGGAGATTCGCAGGGAGGGCGATGACGTGCCCAGTCCTATGCTAAGGGGATAAGAGGCCGGGGTCCGGCCCAGGTTCAGCTGAGGGCTCAGCATTGCGGCATCTCCACCATGGCCTGGACCCCTTTGCTCCTCACCCTCCTCACAGGTCAGGGGGTGCAGTGATCAGTGCCTTAAAAGAAAACCCGACCTCCCAGACCTCAGACCCCCACCCCTGCTCTTTCTCCTCCAAAAGCTCATCGCCTGCCCACACCTGGAGCCCTAACGGCTGCCTGTGTTTCCAGGTCCCTCTCCCAGCCTGTGCCTCTGCCTCCCCAGGAGCCTCAGTGGCCTGCACCCTGAGCAGTGGCTACGGTGGTTATGCGGGGGTCTGACACCAGCAGAGCCCAGAGCCCTGGTTCACGATGAACATGGTTGCTTGTGGGACTGTGGGATCCAGGAGGGACGGGATCCCTGCTGCCTTCTCAGGCTCAGGCCTGGTTGCATACCTGACCACCCAGAACACCCAGGAAGACGCCGAGAGTGAGCAGCACTGTGGGGAGACTATGGCAATGGGAGCAGCCCTGTCTCACCCACGGGGACACAGGCAGAGGGGAGCGAGGCAAACCCCTCCCGGCCCACCTGCCCTGTGCCCTCTTCCCTCCCACGACTGACTCTCAGCTCAGAGGCCGGTTATCCCAATCCTGCTTGAGAGTTTCCACCTTTCTAGACATTTTGGGAATTTAACTCACAGCAAATGTAGCCCTGTATGCAAGTATTTTTCAGAAGTTTTTGAAGCATTTGGGTCTGCACATGGACATGTGGGGCTGCTTCTCACCCATCCCCTGATGGAATTTTAGTTTCCAGGTTGCAGAACTGCTCACAGGGGCACTCACAGGACAATCACTGACACCTCCTCCTGCTCCCTTTGTCTATAGTCAACATCTGTGAACCTCCCACACAGTGACGGACACGAGGAAGTTTCCTGGAGACACAGGACCTTGACCCTGACCTACAGGATCAAATGTGCACATGGTCCACCTGGATCTAAGGGCTTTCTGGAGTTCCGCGACTCACCATAGTGAATTACCAAACCCCAGGTGTTCATGGGAACGCCTGAATTTGCAGCGTGTCTGTCCTAAGTGTGGTTTGCCTGAAACCCTTTAACTTAGAACCGCAGTGTCCACCTCCCACCATTTCATGCACAGGGAACTCACAGTGCAGGTAGGTGCCTGACTGCCAGGGGTGGGGGAAGGGAGGAAGGGGGGAGGGAGAGGGAAGGGGGAGTTGTCACACACTGGAGGATCCGCGCCTGCTCAGTACCTGAGGCTTTGGGAGGCGCCCTCTGCTCTCCAGGGTGAATATGCTCACATGTGGGGAGAAAGCTTCGGGATAACCACTCTACATTGCTTTTCTGACACTAACTACCTTAACTGAGGTTAAAGTTCACAAGATAAAGGCGTAGCCCTT
>NW_022443108.1:0-3965 GCF_009761245.1 Sapajus apella
GGGGCTATGTAGCAGAAGGATTGTCAATGTGTATATTGAACTTACAGAGCTAAACAGATGTGTGAATGTAGCAGTTAAGAAACCCTTTCTTTCGAGAATCTGCAAAGAGACAATTCCAGCCATATACAGGCTCATAAGAATTAGCGGTAAGATCGCGGGTAAACCACAGGAGAAACGTCTCTTTCAAAGTGCTCTGCTGTGTGTTCGTTCACCTTACGAAGTTGCATCCATGTTTACATTCAGCAAGTTAGAAACACGTTTCTTCTAAAAGCTGTGTTTGGATATTCCTGAGTGAATGTGAGTAAAGGGTGTAAGGATAAATATCTGGCTGTAAAACAAAAAATGAGCTATGCAGCAGAATGATTGTCAAGGTGTATATTCAACGTACAGAGGTAAACAGATGTGTGAATGTAACAGTTTAGAATCCCATTCTTTGGGGAATCTGGAAAGAGATATTTGCATCCATATCCAGGCTCAAAAGAATTAGCGGTAAGATCGCGTATAAAGCTCAGGAGAAACATCTCTTTCAAACTACGCTGGTGTGTGTTCGTTCACCTTAGGAAGTTGCATCTATGTTTAGATTCAGCGACTTAGAAATACGTTTCTTCTAAAAGCTGCATTTGGATAATCCTGAATGAATGGGATTATAGGGTGTAATGAGAAGTATCTGGCTCTTAAAGAAAAACGGAGCTTTGTAGCAGAATGATTTTCAAGGTGTATATTCAACTTACACAATTAAACAGATGTGTGAATGTAGCAGTTCAGAAACCCTTTCCTTGGAGAATCTGGTAAGAGCTATTTAAAGCCATATACAGTCTCATATGAATTAGCGGAAATATTGCATCTAAATTACAGGAGAAACGTCTCGTTGAAAGTGCTCTGCTGTGTGTTCGTTGACCTTAGGAAGTTCCATCTATGTTTAGATTCACCGAGTTAGAAACACGTTTCTCCTAAAAGCTGCGTTTGGATAATCCTGAGTGAATGGGAGTATAGTGTGTAATGAGAAACATCTGTCTCTAAAAGAAAAACGTAGCTAATTAGCAGAATGATTATCAAGGTGTATATTCAACTTACAGAGATAAACACATGTGTGAATGTAGCAGTTCAGAAACCCTTTCTTTGGAGAATCTGGAAAGAGATATTTCCAGCCATATAGAGGCTCATAAGAATTAGCGGTAACATCGCGTCTAAAATACAGCAGAAACGTCTTGTTCAAACTGCTCTGCTGTTTGTTCGTTGATCTTACGAAGTTGCATCTATGTTTAGATTCAGCGAGTTAGAAACACGTTTCTTCTAAAAGCTGTGTTTGGATATTTCTGAGTGAATGGGAGTATAGGGTGTAATGGGAAATATCTGGCTCTAAAACAAAAATGGAGCTATGTAGCACAATGATTGTCAAGGTGTTTATTCAACTTACAGAGTTAAACAGCTGTGTGAATGTGGCAGTTCAGAAACCCTTTCTTTGTAGAATCTGGAAAGAGATATTTCCAGCCATATACAGGCTCATAAGATTTAGCGGTAAGATCGCGGCTAAACCACAGGAGAAACGTCTCCGTCAAACTACTCTGCTCTGTGTTCGCTCACCTTAGGGAGTTGTATCTATGTTTAGATTCAGTGGGCTAGAAACACGTTTCTATTAAAAGCTGCTTTTGGATGTTCCTGAGTGAATGGGAGTATAGGGTGTAATGAGAAATATCTGGCTCTAAAACAAAAACGGAGCTTTGTAGCAGTATGATTGTCAAGGTGTATATTCAACTTTCAGAGGTAAACAGATGTGTGAACGTAGCAGATCAGAAACCCTTTCTTTCGAGAATCTGGAAAGAGATATTTCCAGCCATATACAGGCTCTTAAGAATTAGCCTAAAGATCACGTCTGAACCACAGGAGAAACGTCTCTTTCAAACTGCTCTGCTGTGTGTTCGTTCACCTACGAAGTTGCAACTATGTTTAGATTCAGTGAGTTAGAAACACGTTTCTTCTAAAAGCTGCGTTTGGATATTCCAGAGTGAATGGGAGTATAGGGTGTAATCAGAAATATCTGGCTCTAAAAGAAAAACGGAGATTTGTAGCAGAATGATTGTAAAGGTGTATATTCAACTTACACAATTAATCAGATGAGTGAATGTAGCAGTTCAGTAACCCATTCGCTAAAGATTGTAGAAAGAGATATTTCCAGCCATATACAGACTAATAAGAATTAGTGGTAGCATCGAGGCTAAACTACAGGAGAAACGTCTCGTTCAAACTGCTCTGCTGTGTGTTCGTTGACCTTAGGAAGTTACATCTATGTTTATATTCAGCGATGTTAGAGACACGTTTCTTCTAAAAGCTGCATTTGGTTATTCCAGAGTGATTTGGAGTATATTGTGTAAGGAGAAATATCTGGCTCTAAAACAAAAACGAAGCTTTGTATCAGAATGATTGTCAAGGGGTATATTCAAGCTAGAGAGTTAAACAGTTGTGTGAATGTAGCAGTTCAGAAACACTTTTTTTGAAGAATCTCGAAAGAGATATTTCCAGCCATATGCACGCTCATAAGAATTAGCGGTAAGATCTCGTGTAAAACACAGGAGAAACGTCTCTTTCAAACTGCTGTGCTGTGTGTTCGTTGACCTTAGGAAGTTGCATCTATGTTTAGATTCAGCGAGTAAGGAACACGTTCCTTCTAAAAGCTGTGTTTGGATATTTCTGAGTGAATGGGAGTATAGGGTGTAATGAGAAATATCTGGCTCTGTAGCAAAAATGGTGCTATGTAGCAGAATGATTGTCAAAGTGTATATTCAATTTACAGAGCTAAGCAGATGTGTAAATGTAGCTGTTAAGAAACCCTTTCTATCGACAATCTGGAAGGGGATATTTCCAGACATATACAGGCTCATAAGAATTAGCGGTTAGATCGTGTCTAAACCATAGGAGAAAAGTCTCTTTCAAGCTGCTCTGATGTGTGTTCGTTCTCCTTAGGAAGTTGCATCTATGTTTACATTCGGTGAGCAAGAAACACGTTTCTTCTAAAAGCTGCGTTTGGATATTCCTGAGTGAAAGGGAGTATAGGGTGTAATGAGGAATATCTGGCTCTAAAACAAAAACGGAGCTATATAGTAGAATGATATTCAAGGTGTATATTCAACGTACAGAGCTAAACAGATTTGTGAATGTAGCAGATCAGAAACCCTTTCATTCGAGAATCTGGAAAGAGATATTTCCAGCAATATGCATGCTCATAAGAATTAGCGATAAGGTCGCGTCTAAACCACAGGAGAAACGTGTGTTTCAAACTGCTCTGCTGTGTGTTCGTTCAGCTTTGGAAGTTGCATCTATGTTTAGTTTCAGCGATTTACAAAGACGTTTCTTCTAAAAGCTACGTTGGGATACTCCTGAGTGAATGGGACTATGGGGTGTAATGAGAAATATCTGGCTATAAAACAGAAACGGAGCTACGTAGCAGAATGATTGTCAAGGTGTATATTCAACTAACAGAGTTAAACAGAAGTGTGAATGTAGCAGTTCCTAAATGCTTTTCTTGGAGAATGTGGAAAGAGATATTTCCAGCCATATACAGGCTCATAAAAAATAGCGCAAGATCGTGTCTAAACCGCAGGAGAAACGTCTCCTTCAAACTGCTCTGCTGTGTGTTCGCTCACCTTGGGGAGTTGCATCTATGTTTAGATTCAGCGAGTTGGAAACACGTTTCTTCTAAAAGCTGCGTTGGGATATTCCTCAGTGATTGGGAGTATAGGTGTAATGAGGAATATCTGGCTCTACAACAAAAACGGAGCTATGTAGCAGAATGCTATTCTAGGTGTGTATTCAACGTACAGAGCTAAACAGATTTGTGAATGTAGCAGATCAGAAACCCTTTCGTTCGAGAATCTGGAAAGAGATATTTCCAGCCATATACAGGCTCATAAGAAATAGCGCCAAGATCGTGTCTAAACCACAGGAGAAACGTCTCTTTCAAACTGCTC
>NW_022443109.1:0-3965 GCF_009761245.1 Sapajus apella
AAAAAAAAAAATCAATTCAAATTAAACATTTATTGAGCATCTACTATAGGCCATGCCTTGGGGTCCTGCAATACAGTCCACGGACAGGCAGACCAGGGACGTGTGGGCCGTGGATAAATTAATTTGTATTTGTCTCAAACTCCAGAGTGACATGGAAAGATGAAACATATTTAGGGGATCTGGTGGCTGCTGTTTTGAATGAATTTTATTATATTTTATTTCAGTGTTTGGAGACAGGGTCTTGCTCTGTCACCAGGCTGGAGTGCAGTGGCACCATCTCAGCTCACCGCAACCTCTGTCTCCCGGGTTCAAGCAATCCTCCTGCCTCAGCCTCCAAAGTAGCTGGGATTACACGCATGCACCACTAGGTCCAGCTAATTTTTGTATTTTTGGTGGAGACTGAGTTTCGCCATGTTGACCAGGCTGGTCTTGAACCCCTGACCTCAAGTCATCCTCCTGCCTCTGCCTCCCAAAGTGCTGGGATGGCAGACATGAGCCGCTGTGTCCGGCTTTGAACGAATTTTAAGTGGGGTGCTCAGAGAAGCCTCTATTGAGAACGTGAGTGCAGGATTCTTTGAATTGATGGCACCATGGACTATGCCATGGTGACCCTGTAAACCCACATGGACACCTCCAGATGAACTCCCGGAGCCAGAAAGTCTGAGTCAACCTTGTGACATTGGACCCTGCGACCTGATTCACTGACCTTGCAACATTTTGCCCTTGTTCCTGCCTCAACCGTTCCTGCCTCAACTGATAAGCCAACCTTGTGACACTGGACCTTGGACCTTGTGACACTCCCCACCCCCAGCAACACTCCCCTGGCTTGCAAAAACCACCCTGAACTGTAACTTCTGTCATTTTCCACTGCCCACCCCAAACCTATAAAACCAAGTCCTATCCCACCGCCCTCTGCTGACCCTCTTTTCAGACCCAGGCCGGCCGCGCCCGGGTCAATAAACAGCCATGTTGCTCACACAAAGCCTGTTTAGGGGGTCTCTTCATTCAGAGCCTGTGTAATGTTTGGTGCCGAAACCCGGGACCGGGGTACTCCTGTGGGAGACCGGCCCCTGTCCCCGCTGTCCCTCCGTGAAGAAACCCACCTGCAGCCTGAGCACACGAGACCAGTCCATCCACCCTCTCACCTCCCTCACATCAGGTGAGCAGTCTCTCTCTTTCTTTTTTCCTTCAGAGAAAAGGAGACAAGTCTCCCTCTTTTTTTTTTTTTTTTTGAGACAGAGTCTCGCAGTGCTGCCCAGGCTGGAGTACAGTGGTGCAATCTCAGCTCACTGCAACCTCCGCCTCCTGGGTTCAAGCATTTCTCCTGCCTCAACCTCCCAAGTAGCTGGGATTACAGGCGCGTACCACCACGCCTAGCTATTTTTTTTTTTAAAGATGGGGTTTCAGCATGATGGTCAGGCTGGTCTTGAACTCCTGACCTCGGACCTCAGGTGATCCACCCACCTTGGCTTCCGAAAGTGCTAGGATTACAGGTGTGAGCCACCGCGCCCGGCCTTTTTTTTTTGTATTTTTAGTAGAGATGGGGTTTCACCATGTTGGCCAGGCTGGTCTCGCTCTCCTGTGTGATCCACCCACCTCGGCCTCCCAGAGTGCTGGGATTACAGGTGTGAGCCACCATGCCCGGCCTCTCTTTTCCTTTAAACCCCAAGACCAGTCCCCCTTTCTAAGTAGAGGCAAAGGAGACAGCCTCTCCGTGCCCTCAAGAACTCCAACCCTGGCCACAGACTCGACTTGGTAGGACGGGCTTCCCTTGGCATCTGGTCAATCGTGGGGACGCCTCCCTTGATGACTCACCCACGTTACAGCCCCGGACTCAGCCAGGGACGCCTGCTGGATACCCTGGGAGCCGCTGGCTCCTTCTCCGTGTCGCTACCTCCTTCGCCGGGGGCAATATTCCGCCTTCTATTCCTCAGTCGACGCCTCTAGCCTGTGTCCCAAAAACCCTAAAACCTCTTCAACGGTCGCCTGATCGGAAACCTAAGCGGCTCCTTTTTTTCCTGTAACGAATACGAATCAGACGATGGTTCCCAATGGCCAGAAAGAGGCACTTTCAATTCTTCTCTTCTGCGAGACCTAAACAATTGTGGTTTTAAGACGGGGTTTCTCCATTCGGTCAGGCTGGTCTTGAACTCCCGACCTCAGGTGATCCGCCCGCCTTGGCCTCCAAAGTGCTTGGATTACAGGCGGGAGCCACCACGCCCGGCCCGAGACCTAAACAATTGTTGTCAACAAATGGGCCAGCGGTCTGAAGTGCCACACCTCCAGGCGTTTATTTTATGCTCCAATGCCTCCCTCATCTCCGCTCTCAACGCAACCTGTCCCAAATTTTCCTTCTCTCCCTTCTGTCTGCCCTGCCCGCCTCTGCCGGTGACCCGGAATCCTCCTTGTCCATCGACCCTTCCGACCTTTCTCCTCCCCACCCGTCCCAACCAGACCCCAATCCCAGCACCAGCCCCCGCCCAAGACCCTCCCTCCCCTTCCTCGGCCCACAGCCCGCCTTCTTACCCCTGCTGTCACCTCCCACCTCATACCCGGTCCGGCTTACAGTTTAGTTCCGAAGCTACCTCCTCTGCACCCCCCAACAACCCCCCTTCGAGAGGCGGCTGGGGCCGAAGGCATAGTTAGGGTGCACGTTCCCTTCTCTTTATCTGACCTTTCCCAAATCGGCCAACGGCTAGGCCCTTTTTCAGCGGATCCTCACCTGGAGTGACTTAAATGTCATCCTTACTCTTACTCTGTCCCCTGAAAAACATTTATCATCCAATCAGCCCCTGACATTATAAAAGCTACAAACATTAAAATCTGGCCCTCGGCCGGGCGCGGTGGCTCACGCCTGTAATCCCAGCACTTTGGGAGGCCGAGGAGGGTGGATCACCTGAGGTCAGGAGTTCGAGACCAGTCTGGCCAACATGGTGAAACCCCATCTCTTAACAAAAAAAAAAAATCTGGCCCTCAAACCCCACAACAGAAATTAATCAACCTCACCTTCAAAGTGTTTGATAACAGGGAAGAAGCTACCGGGGGACAGCGCACCTCAGAACCAGAGACGCCTGCCTCGGCCGTGAGACAGACCCCAGCCACACCACCGCTCACAGAGACCTCAAAGCGCCCAGACTGCAGGGCCAGCCGCCCGTCTCGGACCTTGCTTCAAGCTCAGAAACCTGGCCCCTGGGCCAAGGAACGCCGCAGCCCGGGATTCCACCCTGTCTGTGCCGGGGTCCCCCACGGAAAGTCGGGGTGTCTGACTCACGTCACTGCGGCTTGGCTTGGTGGCTGAGGACTGACACTGCCCCAGCATCTCAGAGGCCCCTGCACCATCACGCACGCCAAGCTTCGGATAACTCTTCTGGCGGAGGGCAGGTTCCTCCCACTCTTAATCAACAGCGGGACCACCCACCCCACGCCGTCCTTTCCAAGGACCTGTCTCCTTGGGCTCCGTAACTGTTGTGGGAACTGGCGTCAAAGCCTCCGGGCCTCTCAAAACTCCCCACGTCTGGTGTCAATTAGGCCAGTGCTCCTTTCCACGTTGTTTCCTGATTATTCCCACGTGTCCAGTTCCCGTGTAAAATCATCTGCCTCCTTCACCACTCCTGGGCTACGGCCACACCCTACTGGCGCCCTCCTCCCCGGACACGCACCTCCCTCAATAGCTCCCCTTATGTCCCCCAACTCAACCTAGGGTGCGGGAACCACCTCCCCATCCCTTGCTACAAGTCACTCACCCCCCATCATCCCCTTAAAATCTAACTACCCGGCCGGGCGCGGTGGCTCAAGCCTGTAATCCCAGCACTGTGGGAGGCCGAGGCGGGTGGATCACGAGGTCGAGAGATCGAGACCATCCTGGTCAACAGGGTGAAACCCCGTCTCTACTAAAAATACAAAAAATTAGCTGGGCATGGTGGCGCGTGCCTGTAATCCCAGCTACTCAGGAGGCTGAGGCAGGA
>NW_022443110.1:0-3964 GCF_009761245.1 Sapajus apella
CCAGGCAAATTTTCTTTATATTTGTGTAGAGATGGGGGTCGCACTATGTTGCCTAGGCAGTTCTGGATCTCCTGGCCTCAAGCAGTGTTGGGATTCACTCAGGGTGGCTGCCAAGATATTAAGGGAAATATCAGGGAACGTTATAAGACATAGTCTCAAACCTTTTGGAAGGCAAAAAGCTTTTCATAACTTGTAATAATGGAACAGGCTGAAGGCAGCCGGTTCTTACCTTAGAGCAAGAGGTCACGGGTAAAAATTAGAGGTAATAGAAGCTTCCCCAGTTAAGTCTGTTCACCCCACCTTCCTTTGTCTGTAACTCCCTTGTTTACTCATGTGGTCTGAAAACTAACCTTTGAGCCAATGGCCGCCTGGGGCAAGGTCACAGGGAGATTACCCCTTAATGGTGTTTGCTCTGGGCCCTGGAACCAAACCTTTAACGTGTTAATTATCCACAAGCATGGTGACTTAGAACTTCTGTCATTAAATCTAAACTGAATAAATGCGAGGAGGGACAGCTATTGAAGGGTTGGGTAGCTCAATGGCCCTCTGAGAGCAGCTGACTTGTTCACGGTACTTTGTGTGTGGAGGGTATTTATTCATCTGTCACAGAGTCAGGGTTTGCAGGACAGGCCCCCGCAGGTGGGGATCAACGTCTCAAAGCAATCCACCTGTCTCGGCCTCCCAAAGTGCTGGGGTAAGAGGCGGGAGCCTCCGCGCCCAGCCAGCCTTGATCCAGCAGCCTGCACTGACCCTGGCCGACTCTTCCACATGACACTGGTTGGAGAGGGCAGTCGGGAGGAGCAGTATCAGGCTTTGAGCTGTGCGAAAGGGGAAGTTTTGCCCAGCAGCAAATTCTCTCTGGATTAAGAGTTTTGTGATTGGCAGCCACAGTGGACTAGAGAGACGCATCCTCCAGGGAAAGCCTGCACCTCCTCCAAGGTGTCTGTGCTGGCTTCTGGGGCCTCTGACCACTGCTTTCCATCTGGTACTCTGTGTTCACAGGGTGAGCAAAAGACCTGAGAAGCTCCACGCAGCGTGACTGGTCCTCGTGGTCTCTTCTCTCCTGTAATTGTAGGTGACCTCAGGAAAACAGCCTGGATTCTGCAATCACTGACTTGCTGATGAAAAATCCACATGAAAAGAAAGGCGGGGCTTTCCTGCTGCTTTCAGTCTGGAGATCTGATTCCAGCTTCCCACTGGGCACAAGGTGGGGTGGTGGAAGGAGCGGTTTTTGCAGGTGAAGGACCCTGGCACCATTGTACAGTCCCTGGAGGAGCCATGTCCCTCTAGGTGGGTGGGTTTGTGTGCATGGGACTCTGGGTGGGTCTTCATGGGTGTCATGAGGTGTGACTGAGTGTGTGTGGGAGTGTGTGTGGGAGTGTGTCTCCTCAGGGGACGTGTCCCACCTACACAGCACAGGTGCCACATCAACGCTCTCTAGGGGAACCCACCTCCACGGTGTGCTTTCCACACATTGACACGTTCATGGCTCACCACAGCCTTGCCCATGGGCTCACTTTCCAGCCCCGTGCCTCGGAAAATGAGGCACAGAGAATGATCCGCACTCCTGAGCTTCCCTGTGAAAGAGATGCAGGTGAGTGAGGGGCAGGGCCCCATGTGGAAGCTCAGGACCACTGGGTGGCATTCCTCACTCAGCAGCGGGCTCCTGGGTCACAGGGCAGTGGTGATCCAGCCCCATGCACTTGCCTGGAGGTATCTGGGCATGCGGAGTTCCAAGACACCACCCACGGTTAAAAGGCAGCCCCAGGGCTCACATAGCCCAGGTCATCTGTGTATATCACAGATTTTCACCCAGCCCTTAGCCTAAAAAGTCCAAGTCATGGAAACAAAGTAGAAGGGTGGTGTCGGAGAGTGAAGAACACGGAGAGCTGGTGAAGGGCACCAAGTTTCAGTTATGCGATGAGTGCGTTCTGGAGACCTGGCACACAGCATGGCGACCGTAGTTGATAGTGATGAATGGCACACTCGGAATCTGCTGAGAAAGCGCACCTGGAATATTCTCACCACACACACAAATGGCAACCATGTGAAGGGATGGGAATGTTTATGAGCTTGATGGCGGTCCTCATTTCACATTGTTTGCATATATCAAAACTTCACATTATATACCTTATATATACATATTTTAAAATTGTTCAATTCTGTCTCAATAAAGCCAGGAAAGTAGCCTCAGAAATATTCAAATTCTGTGAGCTACACATCCTGGAAGTGATGGATTAGAACCGGCAGCATCCCTGGTGATCAGTGAGGCCCCTCAGCCTGGCTGAAGCACCCCAGGACGGCAGAGTTAGAGCACCAGCTGCTGGCCCACCCTCCCCCTGTAAGGAGCCGCCCTTCCAGCCTGTGTGAGCAGGTCCCAGGAGATGTCAGGAAGATACTGGCAGTTTAGCGGCAGTTAAACATGGCAGGAGAGGTCAGGGGACTTTCTTGTTGCATCACAGTGTAGAGTTGGGCACATGGGGACACTGAGCACTTCCCGATGATTTAGGTGGCCTCTCGCTCCACAGCTGAGGACTCTGAGCCTCATCCCAGTCCTGCTTCTCTTTTCCAAGCCTCTTCCACCCAGGAGGATGACCCAGCAGCAGCGGAACCCATGCGGCAAACCCACCACGCCCATGCACGGCAGGCCTGCGTCCATCTCAAGCCAGCGCCACGAGTCATCCACAGGAACACCACCAATGCACTCCCAGCCAGCCCCTCTGTCCTCCTGGCCTCCCTGAGAGGCTGCTGGGGGAAGTCCCACCTCACAGCAAGGAAGGAGTGCCTGTCTTTGTCCAAAATTGGGGCGACGCTTTGTTGATGTATTTCATTTCAAATTGGCTCATGTATGAAAATCTGGCAATATACATAACACGTGATACTGTTTCCTGGCAAGACAGGGTCAGTCACGAATGGCAGCCTCAGCTCATAAACAAGCTGGGAGAGGGCCTGCCCTCAGCACCTGTACTTCCTCCTTCTGGGAGTAAGAATTTCCCAATTGCCAGCCAAAATAGACTCGGGATACCCATCCTCCAGGGAAAGCTCCTGCATGTCCTACTGGTGTCCTCACCCTCCCTGCAGGGCTTTGACTGGACTACAGTTTCCCCTTTGTTTTTCTAAAGCAAACTGTTCTGTAATTATGATACAGACGTGCTGGGAAGGGAAGAGCATGGTCCCTTTAAATGATATGAAACAGGGGAAGGGAAGGGCTGGGTAGAGGACGGTGAGGTCCCTGGTAGGGCTCCACCCCCACGGACCTCGGTGAGGGCAAGCACTCCTGCCTTCGTGCCCAAATGTTGCATTTCCTACGACCACCCTGGCACATCACGTTGAGAAAAGCATATCAGTGGAGCAACACAGAGGTGGCTGGACATTGAGAGGGATGCCCTGTCAGGCGCCAGCACACGGGCAGGCCATGGGCAGAAGCAGAATGACGTGGAGTTTGGCCAGAGTGGTCGAAGAAGAGTCCCACCACTGGGGAAGGGTTGGGCCTCCAATGTCCCACCTCCAGGGGAAAGCCATCTCCCTGCTGGCTTCCCGATCTGCTGAGAGCTCCTCCCTCTCAATAAAACCTTGCACTCATTCTCCAAGCCCACATGATTCGATTCTTCCCTACACCAAGGCAAGAAACCCTGGGATTGAGAAAGCCCTGTGTCCTTGTGACAAGGTAGAGGGTCTAACTGAGCGGGTTAACAGGCACCACCTGTAGACAGCAAGCTAAAAGGGCACCCTGTAACACACCCCCACTGGTCCTTCAGATGCAAACACTCACCCCTAGACACTGCCCTGGGGGCAGAGCCCCACAGCCTGCCCGTCTGAAGAAGTGAGCCACACCCCCACCACAAGCCCTGTGGGGGGAACAATGGAACCTTTCCCGTTTCAATTACAGATCATCCCGAGAGTGAGTAAAAGTGCATGATCTGGAATCACTCACTTGCTGAGAAGAAGTGGAGGTGATGCAGAA
>NW_022443111.1:0-3963 GCF_009761245.1 Sapajus apella
GATACTCGTCTGACAGAGCACAGGTGATGAGGATCTGCTGAGGTGGCCCTGTGGCTAAAGGAGGAGGAATTGAGAGGCAAGCTTGACCCTCGCTGAAAGAAATATTTGTTTGCAGTTTGTGGAGCAATTCCCGTTACAGGAGTGGATATGGACACTCAGGGAATGGGTGACAGTGCCATTTCCCAGATCAACGAATCGATTTGTGGTCCAGGGGCTAGCTGTGGTTTTTCCTGGAGTGCTGCTATCACTGCCTTAGTAACTTTTTATTTTGCTTGGCCTCTAAGGTGTCTTTATTGTTAAAGACTTTTTGGGCGATTTTTAACAACTGAGTTAAATTTATTTTTTGGAACCTCTCTAATTTTTTGCAATTTTCTTTTGATGTCTGGGGCAGACTGGGAAATAAAAGCCAGATTGATGGCCCGCTGATTGTCCGGGCCTCAGGGTAACAGGCGTCTAGTAAGTGCTTAAGGAAAGCAGCTAGCAACTCCTGTGGACCCTGAGTTACAGTTTCTACCTTGGAGAGTTTGCTGGGCTTGTGGGCCACTCCCCTAACCCCTTTTATAAGATACCGGTGAAAAGTGTTCAGAGCCTGGTGACCCCCCTAAGGTGTTGAGGTCCCATTGGGGTCAGGAAGAGGGAAAAAAAACTTTTTCCTTGTCCTGGACCTATGATGGCTTTCAGGGCTTTCTGTTTAATTTTGCCCTTTTTTTTCTCTGTGGTGTACAGAATTAGTAATAATTGTTGGCAGTTGTCCCAAGTGGGGCGATGGGTCTGGAATATAGATTTTAAGAGTCCTGTCAAAGCCTGGGGCTTCTCAGAGAATGGGGGATGTTGAGTTTCATTGTAAAACCTCCGCAACATTACCGCCTTAAATTCCCCGGCCTCCCAGCACTCCCAGGGAACTTTCCATCTGGGCAGGTACCTAACCCTCCCCCTCTCGCCGTCTTAGCAGTTCTCCAGTACTACCCCCTCCCGGGAACCCTTAGCAGTTCCCCAGCACTTCCCTCCTGCACAGCCCCTCACACTGGATGCATCTTTGCCGGCTTGCACGCCATAGAAATCCCCTTTGCCATGCCATGGGTGCTGCCAATTTTGGGTTTAGCCTGGCAGCTTTCCCTTGCCCTTAAAGCTCGTGCCTGCACTTGGTGTTTTGGCCCTCTTTTTGATTTCTATCACCTTCCAGTTATATAAGTTACTTGACAAGAAGGGGATGTGAACAAAGAATGGGCGACCCCAATTGTCTTCTGTTGGGGGTGCCTCTTGGAAAGGGAGGACTGCCGGTGGGTGCGGGGGCCTCACTACGGGTGTGCAGGGGGAACAAGGTTAGGTTACTAGTACTGTCGAGGGGGGTGCTGAGGCGCTGGTTTAGAGGGCCTTGAGTAGGGTGGAAGTAATTCCTGATCCTCCGCTGGGGTGGGGAGAATGGCTGGCCCAGAAGGGACTTTTTTTTGGGCTGGCTAATGTGACCTGAAGTCTAGCCTGTTTTATGCAGCGCTTTAGCCATGGGGGAGGCCATTGGACTAAACCCAACCATTGGTCGATGTATGGAAACTGCTCAGGGTATTCAGGAGTTTCTGCAACCATTTTCCATACAGCCTGGGTAATTTTGGGGTCATAGGTCCCAGTATTTGGCCACCTAATTCCAAAAGACAGCCATTTAAATTCACACAAAGAGCAGAGTTTTCCAGGGGTTAATTTGACCCCATATTGGCCTGAGAACCCAACCTTGAAGTTGGCTGTCATGTATTGGAGGGGGTTACAAGGCGGGGAGCTAGATGACCCCATTTGTGGGTTTTTTTGTTTTTTTTTTTTTATGCCAAATTTTCCTCAAGAGAATTCACTAATTTAAAACTGATTTCCCTAATTTAAAACTAGCCTCACTGAGGATTTAAACCAACAACCTTGCAGTTGCAGGCCCCACACCTTAACGACTATGCTAACAAGTTACTTTTGTTACAGAAAGTTAAAAAGCTTTTCTTAAAGCCAGATTCTGGATGCAAATGCTGCACCCTGAGGCAGTGTGGCCTGCCTCAAAGCTGGGCGGTGCTGACTGCCAGCAGAGAAAGGAAAAAAAAACGCTCTTAGTGTCAGTTTAAAACTGAACTTGCTGGCGGCAAGTTTTCCCGCCCCTGCGGCTTCTGGTCCCCTTCTCTCTCTCTCTCTTATCTACTTTCTCTCTCCCTTTCTTTTCTCTCCTCTCTTTCTCTCCTCTATCTACTTTTTCTCTCCCTTCTCCTTTCTCTCCTCTCTTTCTCTTTCCTGTCTCTTTTCTCTCCTCTCTTTCTTGTCTCTCTCTGTAGTAAAGCCAATTTTGGAAAGCCTCAAATTTAAAATCTGGCCCTCTTTAAAGCAGGTTTTAGCAGGGCCTCTGCAGCCAGGTCCTGTAAGGACCAGACAACTGGATTTTAGGGTTTATTCCTAGTCCTAGTCAGAGGAACAGGGGGTAGGGGCCAAGGTAAGGCGGCGGTTTTTTTTTTCCCCGCAAACCACAACTGGCGAGAATAAGCACTATGGAGGTTTAGCGCTGCCCGGGCACAATCCTCCCCCTTATACATTTTTAATGGCCAGTTGCTTCGGAAAGTGACAAACAGGTGGACTAAGAGGTCTACCGGATGTGTGTTTTGGACCCGCCACACCCGGTAGAGTGTGCAGAAGTGCTGCCAGTCAGTTTTTACTGGGGCGGTGACATCCTACCTCCCAACATCCAGGATAGTGCCAATATGCCTTTTTGTGATGCACCGTTGGGCACTGCCCATAACATTGGACACTTTCCTGGCAGAATAAGCAGTTACCTATTTTCCATCCCAGCCTGAGAAAGAGCACTCTTAAACTTTGATCTAGGGTTTTGTTCCACACAAGCTCCAAAGAAGCTACCTCTAAGGTGTCAAGGGCACAACGGCCTCCCCGACCTGGAATCTGACCCAGCACGGGCAAAAGTACTCTTTTCCCGGTGGAGGTGGCTGGGAGAATTTACAGGCCACAATGACCAAAACAAGGAAGAGAATAAAGACAACTAGAGTTAAGACTATCTGCCACATGGCAAAGGAAGAAAGAGCGAGGCCTCAGTGATAGAAGAAGAGGAAAAAAGAGAAAAGAGTAATTTTTGAACCAGTGTATGTCTGCTAGCAGGAGTCTAATAAAACTGACAAATTTACAGACGAGACAGGACCACATACAAGAGTGACAGACAAAGGGTGGGTGCCCCCCAGATGGGAGACCAGTCAGATGCCTGCCCGGCCACTTTCTCGGAAGAATTTTCAGGGGCGTCTTGGCTAAGGTGTACCCGTATAATCCCCGGGCCTGGTCACCTTAGGATGGAAGTCCAAGTAGGACAGCTCTGAGGTGAATCATCGTTATGCCCTACGACGCCCCAGTGGAACCGCGGGTGAAGGCCCACACAAGCCCCGTAGCCTTTGAGCCGTAGGACTACATATATACACACTCACTCTCTCACTCACACAGAGGTTACGGAAAACAACCGAACGCTGCCACCCACTGTGCCAGCTACCAGGGGCGAACGCTGGTACCCTCTGCACCAGCTACCGGAAACGAACACTGGTACCCTCTGCACCAGTTACCAGAAGGCTGCCACCCACTATGACAGCCACCAGAAGCGAACGCTGGTACCCCCTGCACCAGCTACCAGAAGCCTCAAGCGACGTCTCAGTGAGGCTTGCCAGGCCGGAGTTGAAATGACTCGTCAGTCCCCCGACACAGGCCCAGACCAGACTTACCTCCGGAGGCTTTTCCTTTTAGGACCCTGAGGAATTTCGGGTGAATGTCGGCCGAGAGGTCGCTTATCCTCCACGGTGGCTCTCCGGGGCCCTGCGAAAGAACAGGGGGCGCCTCCCCAGAGGCCCCCATGGTGGGAGCGGCCGCCCGGGCGAGATTCTGAGATGGCTTTTGTCTGGTGATAACAAAAAGAGAATATCTCGCTGGGGCCTCCAAATGTTGTATTTGACC
>NW_022443112.1:0-3963 GCF_009761245.1 Sapajus apella
AAAAAAAAAAAAAAAAAAAAGGAAGAAAGAGCTTCTCCTACAAATACTCCCTCATCCATTGGGGCAATTACAAGATTCCAGGAAACATGGAAAACTTACTGTGAGTACCTTTTTGGATGTGTGCTTATAAGAAAACAAATCTCTTTAGTTAACTCATAGAAAGACTAAGAGGAAAGGATCCTAGGGGACATGTGGTTTTACTTCTCTATTTTTATTCATTTTATTTATTTATTTATTTATTTAGATCGATAGATTGATAGATGATGATGATGATAGATAGATAGATAGATAGACAGGTAGAGCCTCACTCCGGTGCCCAGGCTGGAGTGCTGTGGCACAATCGTGGCTCACTGCAACCTCCACCTCCCAGGTTCAAGAGATTCTCCTGCCTCAGCCTCCCAAGTAGCTGGGATTACAGGCACCAGCCACCATTCCTGGCTAATTTTTGTATTTTTAGTAGAGACAGGGTTTCATCATGTTGGCCAGGATGGCCTTGATCTCTTGAACTCGTGATCTGCTCACATTGGCCTCCCCAAGTGCTGGGATTACAGGTGTGACCAACGGTGCTTGGCTCCCTAATTTTAAACATGAGAAAATTGGGTAACAAAGAGAGGAAGTAACTCACCAGGTAAAGAAAGAAGAGCCTCTCTTACCACAGGGGGTCTCTCATTGGAAAACCGGCAAAACTTGTTCCCTGCCTGCATTCTCTAAGACCTTAGCCCAACATAGATTAGAAATGTCTCCACTTTAGAGGACAACTGGTCTGTCCTTTGCCTTTTACACCCCTTTCAGCAAGCAGTGCTTCTCAACTTTGTGTTTGTGCAACCCGTGAGCGGCACAAACTCCTGAGCTAAGAGACACTCCAATCTGTTTGCAATTGAGGGCAAACGCTGGGATCCTCAGGCACAGCTCCCAACTCCTTTTCCAGAAGTCTGGGGTGGCAGAAAAGAAAAAGCATTTATTTATTTGTTTATCTATTTAATTATTTATTTATTTATTTATTTAGAGACAGGGTCTCACTCTGTCACTTAGGCTGGAGTGCAATGGTACCATCCCGGCTCACTGCAACCTCCACCTCCTGGGTACCAGCTGTTCTCCTGTGTCAGCCTCCCAAGTAGCTGAGATTACAGGCATGTGCTTGAGGTTAGACGTTAGAGACCAGCCTGGCCAACATGGTGAAACCCCAACTCTACTAAAAATACAAAACTTAACCAGGCATGGCGACTGGCACCTGTAATCCCAGGAACTCGGGGGAGTCTGAAGCATGAGAATTGCTTGAACCCAGGACTCAGAGGTTGTAGTGAGCTGCGATCACTCCGCTGCACTCCAGCCTGGGGGACAGAACAACGCTCTGTCTTCAGAAAAAAAAAAAAAAAGGAGAATTCTAAAGTTGTATCTAGAAGCATTCGATGAAATTTGATAAGAGACAAGGAAAGGAGAAAAAATGGAGAGTGAAAAAAAGCGACAATTCAGAGTTTAGCTGGTGTTTTTATCAGAGATAGTGTTTCTTGGACTCTTCTCCATTAAAAAAGTGGCCAGGTATAGTGACTCATTCTTGTAATCCTGACACTTTGGGAAGCCAAGGCAGGAGGATCGCTTGAGGCCAGGAGTTCAAGACAAGCCCAGGCAGCATAGCAAAACTCTATTGCTCCAAAAATGATTTTTTTTTTTCAGATTAGCCAGGTACAGTGCTGCACACCTGTAGTCCCAGCTACTTTGGGGGCTCAGGCATGAGGATAGCTTGAGCCCAGGAGGTGGAGGTTGCACTCTGCCGAGATCTCACCACTGCATTCCAGGCTAAGTGACAGAGCAAGACTCTGTCTCTAAAAAAAAATTTAATTGCCCTTGGAATTGTGATTCATATATATTCCCTATGGTTTCCAGGATATCAAGAAAAAAAAAAAAAAAAAAAGAGGCAGAAAGAGAGAGAAGAAAAAATTGAGCAAGAATGGAAGAAGGGCAGGGCGCAGTGTCTCACTGTAATCCCAGCACTTTGAGAGGTCGACGGGGGAGATCATCTGAGGTCAGGAGTTCGAGGCCGGACTGACCAACATTGTGAAACCCCATCTTTACTAAATTTGTAACTATCTTGAGCAGACATATGAGGAGAAACAGGTCATTGTCTCCAGCATCAAAGGAATAACCAAACTGTTGATTTTGAAGAGCGGACACTTTCCCAAGAAGCCTCCACAGTGTGATCTCACAGGGCCTCCAAAAGCACTCAGTGTCAGAATTAAGGCATGTGGGGCTGGGCCACTTTCCTGCAGAGGCCCTGCTCAAACCGTGGCTTGGAGTGATCAAAAGATGTTGATATGGCGGCTCCTCACCAGATGTCCTGCTCCCACTCTTGCCCCTCCACCTCCTGCAACTTCTGCCGCCAGGTTCAAGCAATTCTCTTGCCTCAGCCTCCCAAGTAGCTGAAATTACAGGCACCTGCCACCATGCCGGGCTAATTTTTGTATTTTTTTAGTGGGGACAGGGCTTCACCATGTTGGCCAGGCTGTTCTCGAACTTCTGACTTCAAGTGATCCACCCGCCTCGGCCTCCCAAATTGCTAGGATTACAGGTGTGAGCCACCATGCTCGGCCTTTTCTTTGTTTTTGTTTTTAGAGTTAAGGTGTAGCTCTGTCACTCATTAGCATGTGTTACTGCCTGACTTTTGGATATAAGCCATTTAAACTGGGGTGGGATGACAGCTCATTGTAGTTTTAGTTTGCATTTCTCTGATGATCAGTGATGTTGAGCATTTTTTCATATATTAGTTTGCCATTTGTATATCTTCTTTTGAGAAATGTCTATTCTGATCTATTGCCCATTTAAATTAGGGCCATTTAGGCCTGCTGGGGCCACAGGGAGGAGGCCGGAGCTGAGCTGAGAGAAGCCGACTTGGGGAAGTTTTGGGCCTGGAGACACCGTCGGAGGGCAGGAGCTGAGCCTGGAGAGGCCACTATGAGGCATGAGCTGGGTGGGCCTGGAGAGCTTGACTTGAGGACCTTTCAGGCCTACAGAGGCCGCCAGGAGCTGGGTGTGAGCTGACTGAGTCCACAGAGGTTGTTGCAAGGTGAGGCAGGAGGTGGGCGTGTAGAAGCATCTGGGAGGAAGAGCTGAGCCCGGAGAGGAAGCCGGGAAGCAACACCTTGGCCTGGAGAGGCCATGAGAGGCATGAGCTGGGCCTGGAGGGGCTGCCAAAAGGCTTCCAAGAACTGGGCCTGGAAGGCCGCTGTGAGGAATGTGCTGGGCCTGCAGAGGCCACTCACTGGGATGCAGGAGCTGGGCCTGCAGAGGCTGCCATGTTCGTACCTCCCCAGCCCGGCCCTCCTTGTCTCTCCATCCATACTCTGCCCCTGCCATCCAGGTACCAGACAGTGGCCGGCTGGTCTTTCTACAGCAAACTGGACTAGGGCCCTTCCCTTCTCACAGCTGAAGTTGGAGTTAAGCCTCACATGGTTCTGCTTGGCATGGAGAGCTCTTTTCCCCTCAGCATGGTTTCATCCAGAACACTCACAGTGCAGGGAAGGGCAGGGCAGGGGCCCCCTTCCTCAAATGTGAGTTTGGTGGACAACTGGGTATGAGATGGTGATTTCCCTAAGAAGAAACAGGGCTGAGGTGGGGGAATTGTCTGTGTTCAGAGTTAGACCTCCAGAGTGCAAGCTTCCTTTGAGACACCAAATGGAGGGGTCCAGCTGGCAGCTGGCTCCTGGTCTGGAGCTTCAGGGAGAGGTCTCAGCTCAGAGCCACATTCAAGAGCCAGCTTAAATGCAGCCTCCTGCAGGGAACCCCCAGAACTTTCCTCTCCTCAATTAATAACAGAAAATATCTGTTAGGCGCATGACCTCACAGTAGACATTATATGAGTAAGTTAATGTGACGTGATTCCTATTTATTGGTAAAATATAAAAGAAAAGAAAAAGAAAAAAAAAAAAAAAAAAAACAAGTACATAAAATTCTGCTCTCTATTTATGT
>NW_022443113.1:0-1171 GCF_009761245.1 Sapajus apella
ACAAAAGACCCAAACTCATCGTTTTTGATGGCTGCATAATATTCCATAGTGTATATGTGCCGCATTATCCCTGTCCAGACTATCGTCGATGGGCATTTGGGTTGGTTCCAGGTCTTTGCTATTGTAAACAGTGGTGCAATGAACATTCGTGTGCACGTGTCCTTATAGTAGAATGATTTGTAATCCTTTGGATATATACCCAGTAATGGGATTGCTGGGTCAAATGGAATTTCTATTTCTAGGTCCTTGAGGAATCGCCACACTGTCTTCCACAATGGTTGAACTAATTTACACTCCCACCAACAGTGCGAAAGTGTTCCTATTTCTCCACATCCTCTCCAACATCTGTTGTCTCCAGAGTTTTTAATGATCGCCATTCTAACTATGGTGAGATGGTATCTCAATGTTGTTTTGATTTGCATTTCTCTGATGGCCACTGATGATGAGCTTTTCTTCATATGTTTGTGGGCCTCATGTATATCTTCTTTTGTAAAGTGTCTGTTCATATCCTTTGCCCACTTTTGAATGGGCTTGTTAGTTTTTTTCTTGTAAATCTGTTTCAGTTCTTTGTAAATTCTGGATATCAGCCCTTTGTCAGATGTGACCCATCTGCAAAAATTTTTTCCCATTCTGTTGGTTGCCGATTCACTCTAATGACTGTTTCTTTTGCTGTGCAGAAGCTGTGGAGTTTGATTAGGTCCCATTTGTCTATTTTGGCTTTTGTTGTCAATGCTTTTGGTGTTTTAGTCATGAATTCCTTGCCTACACCTATGTCCTGAATGGTTTTGCCTAGATTTTCTTCTAAGGTTTTTATGGTGTTAGGTATTATGTTTAAGTCTTTAATCCATCTGGAGTCAATTTTAGTGTAATTTGTCAGGAAGGGGTCCACTTTCTGCTTTCTGCACATGGCTAGCCAACTTTCCAAACACCATTTATTGAACAGGGAATAATTTCCCCATTGCTTGTTTTTGTCTGGTTTGTCAAAAATCAGATCGTTGTAGGTATGTTGTGTTGCCTCCGAGACCTCTGTTCTGTTCCATTGGCCTATATCTCTGTTTCGGTACCGGTAACATGCTGTTTTGATTAATGTAGCCCTGTAGTATAGTTTGAAGTCCGGTAGTGTCATGCCTCCCGCTTTGTTCTTTTTGCTTAGAATTGACTTGGCTATGCG